>NW_026889779.1:9155000-9365000 GCF_033153115.1 Saccostrea echinata | reverse complement strand
ATGACATGGTCAGAATGCACATGCATGCACGTGTGCGCATGCGCAATGATTGAAATAACCAATGCAAATGATATAGACTTAACTTGTACATTTTTTGATGAATTGCTTTGAAACTCAGAATATCAATAAATATTAGAAGTGTACACAAGATGACATGATCAGCGCACACATGCATGCACTTGCAAGCACGTGCGTGCGCGTGCAATGAGTAGAATGACCAATATACTTGATATAGCCAAAACTTTCATATCATTTGATGAAATACATTAATACTCAGAATATAAGGATATATTAATAGTGTAGACAAGATGACATGGTCAGCATGCACATGCATGCACGTGCGTACGCGTGCAATGAGTAAAATTACCAATATACTTGATATAACCATAACTTTTACATTTTTTGATGTAATGCTTTGATACTCAGAATATATAGACCCTTTATAAATGTAGACAAGACGACATTGTCAACATGCACATGCGTGCGCATGCAATGCTAAAATGACCAATTTACTTGATATAGCTGTAACTTTTACACTTTTTGATGAAATGCTTTGATACTCAAAATATGTAAATATATTAATAATGTTGTCAAGATGACATGGTCATTATGGACATGCATACACGTGCGCGCGCTTGCAATGCGTAAAATGACAGATATACTTAATATAGCCGAATTTTTTTTATCTTTTGATGAAATTTGAATATAAAGATGTATTAAAAGTGTAGACAAGTTGACATGGTCATTTTTTACATGCATGCCCGTGCGCCCGCGTGTAATGCGTAAAAAAACCAATATACTTGACTGCCTTTTTTAATGAAGCTTACAGGGAATAAGACACCAAAAGGAAGTTGGGGAGCGTTTGGGGAACATCTGTAACGGTCCCCGTTACAATTAATACTAGTTATTATTATTTTTCTTCTTCTTCTTCTTCCTGGGTACTTTTTTGTCCGCGAGTGATCTCGTCAACTAGTCATCCGATTGAGGTAAAACCTTTTTAGGGTTAATAGGCATGTTATGTAGATTTGCGGAATCAAGGTCATTTTGCGCGCACGTGCATGCACGTGCTTGCGCGTGCAATGCGTAAAATGACCAATATACTTGATATAGCTGTAACTTTTATATTTTTTGATGAAATGCTTTGATACTCAGAATATAAGGATATATTAAAAGTGTAAACAAGATGACATGGTCAACATGCGCATGCATGCACGTGTGCGCACGCGCAAAGCGTAAAATGACAAATATACTTGATATACTCGTAACTTTTTTCTTTTTGATGAAATGCTTTGATACTCAAAATATTTATATATGTCAAAAGTGTAGACAAGATGACATGGTCATCATGCACATGCATGCATGCATGCATATGCATGCACGTGCGCGCGCGTGCAATGTGTTAAATGACCAATATACTTAATATAGCCGTAATTTTTATATTTTTTATGAAAAGCTTTGATATTAAGAATATACAGATATATTAAAAGTGTAGACAAGATGATGTGGACATCATGCTCATGAATGCACATGCGCGCGCGTGCAATGCGTAAAATGACCAATATACTATTTATATAGCCATAACTTTCATATTTTTTTATGAAAAGCTTTGATACTAAGAATAAACAGACATATTATAAGTGTAGACAAAATGGCATGGTCATTAGGAACATGCATGCAGGTGCGCATGCGTGCAATGCTAAGATGACCAATATACTTGATATAGCCGGAACTTATTTATTTTTTGATGAAATGTTTTGAAACTGAGAATATAAAGATGCATTAATAGTATAGATGAGATGACATGGTCATCCTGCACATGCATGCACGTGCGCGCGTGTGAAATGCAAAAAACGATCAATATACTTCATTGCCTTATTTAATGAAGCTTACAGGAAATAAGACACCAAAAGGGTGTTGGGGAGCGTTTGGGGAACATCTGTAACGGTCCCCGTTACAATTATAACTAGTTATGCTTTGGCTTGCGAAAGCAGTGTTTCTTGTATTGTTGTGTTTATGGTTTTAGCCTTTTCCTCTTTCAAGAACAATTCAATTCAAATACATATAAACTCACAAAATGACACGTGGAACCCATCAATGGCATAAATTTTAGAATTTTCTCACACACTTTGTAAAAAGGAAGGATCTATAGATCATTTATAGAAGAAATACTGGGCGTTTAGGGGGCAAGCAAATTATCAAATCACTAAAAGTATCCTGATATTATTTAAAAATTTGTGAACAAACACGTACCGCTGCGCCGGAAGAGGGTGTTGAGACATCGAGTTTTACGATTTTTGAAGTTTCCCATAAGTTAAAAATTTGGGATGAGACTCAATGATTTGAACTATTTATTTTAAGATTTCATACTAAATTTGACAATTCTTGAGTCGAAAACACCAATATTTCCATTAGAGAAATTAGTTGACTTATATATAAACATTTTTTCACATTATTGTCGATATGATGTAAGCATTGATAAAGGAGGGGAAATCCTACTCTGAGAAGTTTGGCTCTGGTGTGAGATTTCCCCTCTGGGGGAAGTTCTACTCTAGAGTACAGATTCCGGGGGAAAAGCTGACTATGGGGGAAATCCTACTCTATAACACAGGTAAGTGTTTGTTTATCTACATTCCAAAAATTAAAATAAATAATAATAACGAATCAACCATTTTCTTTTTGTAACCAGACTTTGAGAATCAACGGTGCAAAATTTGTTGATCTTGTATGATTCTCATGGCTCTAGTCAGATTATTGCAAAATATTTTGTGTTCAAATATTAAAGGCGTAATCGTGGTAATTGCATTATCTTTACGCATAGGCTATTATGAGACTGTGTTTTTGACTCACTCTGCATGTTTCTATACACTGGTTATATTAAATTGTAACGTTCACATAGTCAAAACTTTCGGTAGGTACAATATATTGTATAGGTAATGGTTTAAAAAAGATCAATGTTCTGAATCTGGTGAAGCAGTCTCTGTTTACACATCCCAGATGAAACTTTTTTTCAAGCCTATACAATATTTTACATCTAGGCCTAGGCACTTTGTTAATTAAGGTAGTCCGATCCTCAGGTTCTTAAAATCAGCAATTAAGAAAATGCTCACAAAATGTATTTCACAAAGTTATGCGTATTTCCCCGTGGTATTTCTGCAAAGTTTATTAATACAACTAATCATATTTGCTAGGAAACATCAAATCTCAGATATATTTTTAGGAAATGCTAATTAATCATATTAGGTAGGAAACATCAAATCTTAGATATATTTTTAGGAAATGCTAATAAAATCACCAGCAATGCATTTTCTACTTGAAAATTGATCAACAAATACATTTAAGGATAAACAGCTACAAGTAGATAATCCAGGCATTCAGAGAAAATTGCACTGCCCCCCCCCTTTTTTAAAAATTATATTTTAATTCTTCTATTTCTTTCAATTTTTATGTAATACATTGTGTTAAAAGCTAGTGATATCATTGCAAAACAAAGATCACTTCGTTTTTCATATCATATATCTGTTTCATGTTTGGATATTTTGCTAGAAAAAGACGTTAATGGTAATCTAACAATAAAAACTTTAGGACAAACGTGATGACTTCAACTTTTCTACCGTCAAATTCCCTTATTTAGGTAGCAATATACCCTTGCATATGGAGTTTATGTCTCCCAGTTGATTCGATACGCAAGAGCATGCTATAGGTACAAACAATTTCTAAAACGAGGCAAACTTTTGACAAGTTGATGAAACAAGGATATCAGTCAACATTTTGCAAGTTCTATGTTTGATACAATGACCTTGTCAGTAAACACAATCTATTATTAATTAAGTCGAAGGTTGACTGACGTTTTTCATACAATTACTGTTATGTCATTATTTAAGTATTGAATTGTCTACGGATTTTTTCGTTCGTCCGATCATGACAAGGAGGTTGTGACCAGTCGACAGGGGATGCTCACTCCTCCATGGCACCTGATCAAACCTCTTATGTTTTTAAGAGGTCCGTGTTTGCTCTGCTCCCGATTTGTATTGTATCAATGGACTTTTCAGCTTGATTACTGTTCGTTACGTCTAAATTTCAATTTATCATGCTAATAAGCATTGATATATCAAAGGATAGATGAAAGGAAATTCGATTTCTCTAAAATGTATTTTTGTACGTTTATGGGGTACAGATATCATCGTTTTACAAGACTGTTTCCAAGACTTCAAAAAACCTAGAATCATGTTGAGATGCATGAAATGAAAATTGTTGCACAGAAAATATTTAAATTTCAAGCTTCATTTTGAGACTTTTTAAATCAAATAATAATTCTCAGAGTTATCAATCCTGGTTGATGGGAAATGCGTTATATTCTGAACTAAGTTTGAATTCATTGTACTTACAGTCTTGGTAAGTCTGACGGTTCCCATGGTTGGAATTCCTCGCCTGGACCGGAAAAATGATCTGTTACAAACTTCTGCGCTTTTTCTTTAGTGATTGGTTCCGATAGTGCATCAAATGCTGACAATATTGTACCTAGATCAAAGGACAGAAAACCAGGTTAACATTCAGCTCCAATCTTATTTATATAGCAGGAGTAGTTCGGGGTGGGGTGTGTGTCCGGATATTCAGTGGAATTTCAGAGTTATTATTAAATTTCTATGTAAAAGTAATAAAAATGACCTTAAACCCCCAGGAAACACGGACCTCTCTTAAAACGGCAAGGAGAGTCAATTAGAAGAATATTGGCTTAGGACCCCCCCTCCCCCCCCCCATCTAACAAAATAGGATTTTTTACAGGTTTGGGCAAATTGTTTACTTTCTTGCTTGTCAAAAAATTTCCAAGACTGATATGTTGAGTCCTCCCTTGGAAAAAAATCCTGGATCCATCCTGCATATGTCCCCCCCCCCCCCCAAAAAAAAAACGCATATTGCGTGTGTCTTGTGTAAAGAAACACGTACATATTCACTCATGATGGGTCAATATAAAAAAAGCAGCCAAATGGTTCATATGAAAATCGGAGAAACAATTAAATATTTCTGTTTCTTTTTTGAATGTAAAATGATAATACACCACAATATTTTGGGAAAACAACATTTAGCAAACACTATAGGAAAGGTACATGTATTTTTTTTTTCAGAATTTTCTCGTAAAAATTACCAGTGTTTTTCTGTAATTCTGTCTGTTACCTTATAAAGGATTGTTGTATAGAGCCAAGTGAAAAACTTCTGAATGCAAGCTATGATAAAAATTTACTAGGATTATTCCAGTTTACTAACAAGTCCAAAAGTACTATTATCTAGTGGTGAAAATTAAGTTTTCAATCAGATTTGGACATTGACATGAAACATAAATTAATAGACACATGCTAAACTATGAGATTTCGTACTTTGAATGTTCCTATAACAAAAAGAAAACTGGTAACACCACTGACTTGACTTGTCCCACTGTGACCATAGAATAATGCATAGCTGCAAGAGGTGTACTGTCATTTAAACATTTAAAGAATAAGTGAGTTATGTAGATTACCTTAAATAAATATAAAGCAGAAACCCCCTATTGCAAACTTTAACCCTTTGTCTTATACTTTTCTTCAATTAAGCCCCACACATATACTGTATATAAATGAATGGTAAAAGCTGAAGGAAATACAGTGTTAGTTTTTCATTGGTTTGAAAAAATGTAGGTAGGGTAAAAGGGTCTCATTTGTGCCTGATGTACTGTTTTAAATTCCATATTCTTCATTAAAGAAATAGTAGATAAAGTGTATTAGTAGTAATCAAAATCTCTTATCACCGGTGTTACTTCACTAGTCATTGGTGTTACTATAAAAAGGTAAATATTCGTAAGAGAGATTAAAGAAAACTAAGTTGAACTTGGCTAATTTTACTTTACTCAGGTGATAAATTCTGACATTCATTCATGACCTGTGCAATATTTAAAAGAGAAGATATATTTATGGGCGTAAAAAAATGATTGTCATTGGTGTTACATGTACATGTACTAAGTTGTCATTGGCGTTACCTTGTACTGAAAAAAGTCTCTAAGTGGAAAAATGATTTATAGAAAAATAATTCAATTGCTTTCAAACACCATGAATGAGGTGGCATAGTAGAAAACAAATTGAAGTATTCCATCCCTAATAGCACAGCCTCAGATTCAATCAATTTGAATACATAACAGATGTGTACGGTTGGAATACTCAGTATATTTAGACATAATTCCCATTTATTACTATTAACATGTAAGAATGGAACGTGTCCTAATTCATGACCTTGACCTTTGTTGAAGAGTTATCTCCCTCTTATTTTAAGCAATAAAAATCAATTTTTTAAAAAATCTATACGGTAAAAAAAATGTTGTCAATTGTCATTCTATTTCTAATGATTTAAAGCATCTTTCTACCACAGTATCAAATTTTATTGATAGTCTTAATTTGAATTTTCATTTTTAAAAAATCGCTTGTCTCCATAGACTTCAATGTTAAGTAATTACAGCTTAGTTAATTACATTTTTGAAACTTTCTCTTGATAAATCCTTTTCTACTGTAAATTGCTTTGAATTAATATCAGAGTATTATATACGTGATGGATATTTAAGGATAGAGAATTAGGTCCTATTAGGGATGGAAAACCTTAAATAATTTTCTACATAAGAAGAATACATTTTGCCTCAAAAGTACTTGTTTTGTCAATGATGTAACCATACCTGTACTGGTGTTAAACTTTAGGAAGTAATGCCAATGACAGTTACACCAATGACGTACAAGTCATAAAATGATCTGGTATCTTTAATTGACCCTGGATAATGTAAAGGTCATGTCCACATTGTAATAAGTTCACCCAAAGAATACCTTTCGTAAAAGAGTTTAATGAATATCTAAAATTGTTTTGAAATAACGATGAAAACACCACTGACAAAAAAAGTTTGTACTAGTCTACTTTCTTTACTTCAGAAGTCCATCAATATGTTGTGACCATGCATATCAAGGAACAGTTTCTCTTGTTTTTGGCGAGAAGTGATGTAATATGACTCAGGACTGCTGATAATCTCTTATTAGGATTGATAACTCTTTTGTAGCAAAAACAAAAATAGTAACACCAATGACACAGCTTTCTTGTACAGTCATATTAAATGCTCTATCAGTTTAAGGGAACATGGGGCTCATATTTTTTATTCGTAGATATATTCTTTTTAACATATATTTTATGCATACATGATTTTTTTTTACTAAAATTCAAACCATTTTTGGCATATCTATCCTTATTTGAAGAGAGAAAATTCCATTGACAGTATAAAGTTGGCCGATTGGTGTGATAAAAATCATCCATTGACTTAAAAGAAATTAATTATGTGAAAATTTCTATTAGTCATAGAAGGTATAGATGTCGTAGATTGTAAAGTAACAATCTAAAATGGAGAGAAAATAAATATAGGACTTTACAAGGAAGTGACACGTTTAGCAGCTTTTTTTTTATAATGACCTTCATATGAATCGCTTTAATAAGATTACACAAACGCCTTAAATTGATGGCCATTAAACGGCGATGAATGATGTAAATAAAAACGCTGCAGAATTCCTACTTAAAAGAAGCTAAAATAATTGAGTGTTGCTAATGAATCAACGTGAAAATAGTTGCCAATACCTGGGGATTCTCGTAAGCTCATATCCACAAATGTTTTGGAATCTGGAAACAGTCTCAAGTTTTGAATCGTATCCAATAGTTTCCCCTGGCAGAAAATGAGACTAAAAAATAGATACAAATTATTTAACAAGTGTGATTTTAATGTATAGAAAGGTGATGCTCAGAGTTTTACCTATCACAGAATACTTACCTATCGCATGCATAAATAGGGTCAGCCGCATGGACAGTTGGGATACAGATGACGAAAAAGGTAATAATAATAGTCCTGTCCACCATGGTTGAATAACTCGTGCACTAGTGTACAGAGCATGCCAGAAATCAACATCTAACTACGAAGGAATGCAAATAAAGGGTGTCTATGTGCTCCTCGGAGGCCAGCATTATACTTTATTTACAGGAAGAAGCTCTTATTTAGCCTTTGTATAGAATTATTTTATCCCTTTGACACATAAGGAAATGAAACCAATCTATTTCCTTCCTGCAGTAGATAACAACGTAATATACGATTTCTGCATAGAGAAAAAAGGACACTTATAGCAATTTTCTTTTTTTTAACCCTAATATCATAGGTAGAAGTTTTTCAGATATGCAAATTTATGAATGTTCCCATTCAAACATACGTAGGATCGTTTATGTTGGAACGTAAACGAGTGGGTTCACAAAGACCATAGCGCATTTGGTAGACATGTTTGCCTACATTACATGTGCAAGTGAATTTTAAAGTACATTTTTAACCAATACATGTATTCTATTATACAATGTTAGTATAAACTTGTATTACGAAATTAAAAAAAACAAAACAAAAAAAACATGTTTGCCCAGAAAACTATCTAAATTGTTTTATGTGGGTGTGACTGCACTTTATTCCATAAAAGTAATTTTGGCTAGCTGTTGTCCTCATTAAAAATGGTGAAAATATAGAATCAATTTTCCTTGTTCAAAGTCATATTTTCGTAAATTCTATGGTCGTTATAATGACCTTGTTAACAAAAATAACGTATCATTGGGTCGTATTTTGGCTGATGTATTTCATACCCATTGTTAGGCCTTTGTTTTTCTATAAAGGATGTATTCACTGTTTGAAAAGAACTGACATATAGGAGAGAACAATTTCCCGGAAAAGTCACTTTTAAAAATCAAGGTTCATTAGTTGTTAACTAACGTATATATGTCTAAATTTTTCAAATTTGTATTTTGAACCTAAAATTTATTATTTACAACTTAAAAATTAACCTCCAAAGTTGGCCAAAACAGCATTTTTTTTGTCCATTAAGGCTCATATTTTTGCATGAATTTTGGCCTAGAAGTCCTTCAGGGCAGGCCTGCCCCTAAATAAAATTATGATATTTTGATAGGTTGTGATGAAAGGAATATTTTGAGACAGGAATTTTTTAGGGGCACCCCCGCCTTAGGGTCGAAATTCACAAAAAAGCAGCAAAAAATAAGGAAACCTGTTTTTAAAGACTTAGTTCGCATTCATACAAACTATTTTCAAATCCAGAATAGCTAGATCGGTAAAACAGCTAGGTATATACACCGAAGATATTATAGTACTTTTTTGAGTCTTGGTTCGAATCCACCTGGTGCCACACTTTTATATTCTTGTCTTTTTATAGACTAGCATATTATATATTTTTTATAGGGTCTTGTGTATTTTCTTTCAATCATCTATCTTTTATGCCCGTTCATTCTGGATATAAAAGACAGTAAAGAGAAAGCAATTCGTAAATTCCATTTAACTAAAACAGTCAAACGGAACTATACCTCAGTATAGCACACTTTCTTCGAGGACAAGAATTATTCACTCTGTGTTACTCGATACGGATATTCTCGCCTGCAATGAGCTTGAGCTGTGATGGATTTCTATTGTATATATATATATATATATATATATATATATATATATATATATATATATATATATATATATATATATATATATATATATATATAATATTCCTTAGAATTTAATCAATTTAGTGTATTATATTGCTCTTATTCCGTCTGTACTACTAGTTCTTCTCTGCGTTATTGCGCTGGAAAGTATACTGCTTATATTATCTGAGCTTAAAAAATATATTTAGAATACTAGTAGATACATGCACCGAGTGAATAAATTTCAGATCTAAAGTTTTCAAACAGTAAAGGATAACATATCAGTATCTACACTCCCCTGGATTTAATTTTTATAATTTGTATACATCAATGGCATGTTTTATTATATCAAAGGAGATGTATTGTAAAATAAACACACATCAAGAAAAAATAAGAATATAGACATTACCATTATTTACAATGAAAAGTAAGAGGAAAAATCAAATCAAATAACATTTTGAGATAACAAACCCAAAATGTGTTGATAATATAATCATGCTTCATAGTAAATGTCTATGGAAAGGTTCCGCCTATCTCTATACATACTATAGTAATGAAATTAAAACGAATTATTACATATTTGTATAGCCTAAATTCATTGACCATAACGAAATCGACAAGCTTTTTGTATAGATTAATACCAATCCCGGTCCTATAGGTCCAAGCTCCATTTATAAAGAAGTGATCCTTTGACTACGGAATGTTCCGTCTACCTGATCAATATAAAGGGCTCACCATGGGTGTGACCGGTCAACAGGGCATTCTCACTCCTCCTAGGCACCTGATCCCACCTCTAGAATTTCCGCGGGTCCGTGTTTTAGGCACTGTATACAGATTTGTATTATTTGAAGATTTTTTTAAAAAAAAAAATCAATCACTGTTCGTTACCTTCATCTTTTTCATTATGATCGGCTGATTACAAAGCTGGTGCCACCGGCTAATTCCATACAATACAATGAATTGCAATTCAATGCAATGCATTGCAATCAAATCGCACTATTATGTAATTTATATTTGGTCACTTTATCTAAATACCCCTCCTCTACCCTCTGTCTCTTTTACATGCAATTTTGGGATTCGTTATATTTTTTAAAATTTGCATAATGCTACATCTTGGACTTAAGTTCGTTACCTTTGCTACACTTATTTATCTATCAGGGGAGGGATGGGGAATTCGCTGTATATCCCCAATAATGTAAATTCTTCTATAAATTCTGTTTATTTAAATGACTTTCTTCGGTGATTTATGCGTTCTCATACGAAATGAGAAATTATTTTTGCATTATTCTAAGAGTAATTTAATTTTTCTTGGCCCAAAATCAATTTGATTCACAATGAGAATGACATAATTTGAGAAAATAAAATAATGCCCCTTTATCCTGGAAAAAATATAATTTTATGAGTATTTCAATAATTAAAACTTAATCAATCCATGTTATTTGCACGTCCACATGAAATGGAAAAAATCTTTAAACATTCAATATTTTCCTCCCTAATTACGTGTTTCCTCCTTCTTACCGTGATATTGAGCACGTTTCGATAACTTTCCCTGTGATAATTAGTCGGATGATGAGTTTTTCTCACTGTCCATATGTTTTGCATGATTTTTTTTTCATTTACGGGAAAGAAAAAAAAATCTGAAGGTCTCAGTCAGTTTGTAATGAACCGTGAGTAGTAACAAGACGTAGTGATATATCGGGACGCCATTCTCCATTATACTGAATGATTACAAACATATGTTTTTGATATTATCCTCATCACAAAGAATATTGTCTCAATCAACGGGATTCCTGGCATACGGCGACATGGTATAACCAAGATTTTTTTGTTGCCTTTACATCTTGTATTGTTATGAGAAGGTTAAAAGTATGCCAGGAAGCGGGTATCAGTTCTTGACTCAAGTCACCTTGCTATCATTAACCTTCCTGCGGCAGCTCTCTGACTTCAAGGACCAGAAAAGTACTCTATACTTCATACAAATGCTTTGTGATCGTTGTGGCAACTTGTAATCAATTTTAGCATTTCATCTTAGAACTTACATAGGGACGAATGCAAATAAATTACTAGCACATATTTTAATACAGAATTTGAATTCATTAATATTCTAAACTATGTTTTTCACTAACCACTCCAACCCTTTCCTTTTTCATGAGAGTATTAACACAAATGTCTTCCTTACTCAAGATTTGTCGTCTCAAATCTAGAAATTCCTCAGGGTTAGAACTACGAGAATAGATGCTAATCTGCGTGAAGTAAACAGACAATTATATACGCAAAAATCCTCATGATTTTTAGCACTGAAACCCATAAATAATGATTCATGCTAACAAGTTATGTCCTTACCGACATATTTTGTCAAATAAAAATCTGCAACATGACTCTTTGTGAGCAATTAGTAACATTCGAGACTTCATGGCATGAAATATTAATTAAACAATCTCAATTTCTTCATATTTATTTTCTTAATCAATTTTTATACAAGAATTGTCAACTTCATTTCATATAAAATCTAAGAATATAAAATCGGTTCATCCATTGCAATCCACTGAGTATTAAATTGATAAAACGCTGAAGTGCTACCTTTTTGGAATGGGTAATAAAAAAAATGGCAATAATGAGATTCCAAAACACTACAGAATTCATTCTAATCCCTTGAGTAAGAAATAAACACCGGGACTTACTAGTAAAACATATCGTGTTTTTTTTCAACCATTGTGAAATATATTTAGAAATTACATAACATTTGTGATCCCTCCAGATGTTACTATTCAAATGCATGTTATCTACATTCTTCAGTCATACTAGCATAGGTAATCACAAAAACATTTACAACGTTAGTGAAGCACTCGGTAAAACTAACTACGACATCCAGGCATTCATAATGATGATGATAGAGATTGCTGCAGTTAAGTTTATGAACAATGCATCTTGCAAAAAATACATATGAACAAACAAGTAATATTCGTGATTTGTAGTGGATTTGTTGAGATCAACTACGACACAATGTAATTTCTTTAATTTAAACAAGTCACACACTCTTTCAAACCATGCACGCAAAAATAAATACATTCTTAATGAACTGAGTTTCTGGATTTCTGAGAGTTAAATATCGTTCCTCACAGGCATCCAATGGCACTTGCCTGTGCATAGAACGACTTCCTTGGAATTTCGTTATTGTGAGCTTACGGTGCACATGACGTCATAAAATTATGCAAATGAACACGGAGACAATGGATGGAATAATTGACGTAAACAAAATAGCTGCACTGTTATGTTTATTGTCTGAAAAAAGGAAATAAACACATAATGAGATTTAATTTAGGAATCATAAAATTATGAACTGCATACACAGACTTTTTATTTTAAATTAAATACCTAATATTGGCCCGTCTGATAGGCATTCTTCGTCTGCACAAGCCAGAGTGTAGGCAGGAGAAGATGGAAGAATGGGGTCTGTAATATTAATGACGTAATAAGCTAGATTATTTACTAGTTAAGTTCACATTCTTCAAGAAATCTTACAAACGGTTCAAATAAATGAAAGACTTTGACATACTCACCATATTCTCACCTTATCGGCTTTAAAGCATTATTAAATGAGGTGTTGATATAAATTATATGGTTACAAATGGCCACAAATGAATAAATGAAACCTCTTACTATTGTCTTAAAATCAATGTCCGTGATTTCAAATATTTTAATTTGCAGAATATTGAGGCTTGATGCCAAATTTACAAATTCAGCTTTCTTAATTATACTTGTGGAATTTTTTTAAACTTAAAACTTCTCACCCAACCGTGGCCCCAACCCAGTCTCAGTAGCAATGCTTTAAACAAAATTGATTCTACATTGCATGTTTATATAACTAATTGTAGCTCCACTCTCTTGCAATGACGGTTTTTAAAGATTTATCCTATTGCATTCCTGTGTAAAATTTGTTGTAAAGTTTTGTGTCTCCTGTCCTTGCCCCAGGTGCCATGATTAAAACAAATCTGTATCTGCAATGAGGATGCTCTCCTATTAGGTTGACTAATAATGATCCTGCTACCCTGTACATGAAACCTTTTCTATTTATTCCAGTGTAAAACATATAATATCCCTATTGTGACTCTATCCTAGCCCCGGGCACCATAATCTGAACAAACTTGAATCAACACGATATGGAAATGATTGTATATTGATATAAAATACCAAAATTAATTCCCCTTTACTTAATGATGATTTGCGATAAGATTGGTCAAAATTGGCCCAATGGTTCTAGAACATACTGGCACATGTTAACAAAAAAGGCAAAGAGGCATTAACAATCAATATTCGAAATGTTAGTAAAGTTTTACCCGGTATTTTGACTTGAACTTCGTCATACAGATCTTCAGAGATGATATCAGAAATGCTGTTTTCAACCTGACATCTAAACATGGAACCACTGTTTTCCTTAGTAATCATCAGTTGCACATGCTGAATTACCCTGGGTCGGCAATCAGTCCCCTGCTTGACGATTTGGTTTGGGAGATTATCCATTGGCTCATACTTGGAACTGTCGGGGGTGGAGATGAGCCAAACTAGACTGACTGGGGGAAGCCCCGCCAAAACTTCACATTCTAACTCGCATGTGGTGTTCTCGTCCACGATAATGACGTCATTGTTGATGACAGGTGTCCCGGGTCTGGCTGCAACATGTATATAGAAGCAATGGCTTTAATGCATATTTATAAAATTTTCGTCTTGAGTATCGCATTGTTAAATGAGTATGTGGCCTGCTCGTAAGCTTAATCTCGTATCCGTTGTTCAAACCAATCTAATTAAATTCATACTTTTTAGATCCGCGTCGTATACGCTCTGCGTAAGAATTTCTTAGAATGAAATCTAGATCTAAGTATGGTTTTAGAATGCAGAGTGAATACTGATCGGATCTATGAAGCCACTTGTTCATATCATTCCCCCAATTTTTCGTGTGCTCTTCGTATTTAAAAGTAAAATTTCATTTCTCACTCGTCGAGGTCTCATTTGAAAAGTTGCATCCTTAATAAATCTTATCTCCAAAATCTTCCCAATTCTTTCTTTAGTAGCTTTGGGACTATTTTCAACTCAAATCATTATCAGAGTACTACGTTATTGTTGTACGTGATTTTTTTTTCTACATGTCGGAAATCAATGGCACTGTTAGTGAGACAAAATAGCGTAACGGGTGATAATTATAAATACATGCACCAGTAAATAATAGATAGGTATGATACCTATTATGACATAGTATACTTATAGGTATTGTACCCTGTAGATCAGACTGACATTTATACTAATGTCCTGAAGGACTAATTGATCCGTTTTTTATAACAAATTGTCTATACTGTCGATTGTAACTAATCTAATTATCAAATCACATACCAAAATCCTATTAATCTAGACTATTGTTACAATAGAAATTTGGCAAGTTCATATCCATCCTCACAATGTCAAGGTTTTGTGATTTCGGAACTCCGAAATCACAAAACCTTGACATTGTGACAGTTCTGCTTAACAATCATCTGAAGGATGCGGTAGTGTTATTCTCTTCATGGATTTCACAGATTTTAATTTTAACCGTCTGTGTTCAAGTTTACGCATCTAGACCGTCGGGGTGATTTTTTGCGAACTCTCAGTTAATCACGTGATTCTTATTGCTTGAATTACAGTGTCATCTTTCTTTATTGGTAGATTGTATTTAAACATATTTTATTGAAACATAATCAATAGGATTGGGCACAAGTTTTACCAACTTATTGGTAAATTAATTAGTGTCAAAAGCTGAAACAAATTTTACAACACGAACATGTCTACTGAACTTTGGATATATAATATGAAATTGATTGTAGACTTGCAAACTTAATAAATAAATAGCATTTAAAATTATATTGACCCCCTAGGCTTGATGATGTGTTAACTTATAAAGTAACTGAATAATTAACGGCTTTGGTTTAGTGTACTGACCCTTAAGAACGAGCTTTGTCAATGATGTGGCAGAGTTATCCCCAATCATTTCACATGAATATAGTCCTCTGTCATCACAGCCGAAGTTGTAGATCTCAAGGTTAAACTTCAAACCGTTCTCATCCTGTCGAATATTCGTCCTTGCTCGGCTGCGAAAACCTGGGTCAAGGTCATCGTTCCATGATGCTCCTAATGGCTTTGTGTCCTGTAAGTCAGAAAGCAAACCAATGAAATGCAAAAAGGTGCATGAAAGAACTATCTGTATATCCAATTACTAGTATATGTATATTAAGTAGTTTAACAACACTCTACATGTATTTCTTAGAAAACCATATCCATATAGTTTCCACCATTACCTCTGTCAGGAAGTTGTTTTGTAGCGTGACGATGGTTTTTGGTTCTGTTCCATTGTTTCTCCTCTTCCATTGGATGACGTACCACTTCCGGCCAGGAGGGTTGACATAGTCACACTCTATAGTGACCATTTCTCCCATCATGCCTGTCACTTGCTCTAAAGTTGTTAGCGTTCCTGTTCGAAAGAACAATACCATTGCTATGCTTAAGACTTTACAATTATATATAAAGCTTGCAGCTTGCAAACGACTATCTTTTCACATCTTGAGATTTGCGCTGATGAACTTGAGTCATCACCTAATTTTTTCTCTCTACTAAACCGATAGGTAGCTTAGTACAGGGCATTAGTGTACATATTGATCTAAAGGAAACTTTCTAACCACTTGAAGAAATCTGCCATTAAGACAATCAAGCCATTATTCACCGACACCAATATCTGTGCTACTAAATGAGTTTTTGGATATCCACTTGTGAGATTGAAAAATCTAACAGCGTAGAAGGCAATTATATTTTGAGAAAACTTAAATCCCATGGGACATGCAGCTGCGTATCACTGAGTGTAAAACTATGAGGAACGATTATTTTAAGTGACACAATAAGAAGTCTCTGAGAGACTTTAATATGTTTAAGAGAAGTAGCGTCTTGAAAGAATTTTACACAAATTTCTATTTTTAGTAACCATGCAATTACGTGCTCGAAATCAGAAACCCACGGTGTATTTTCGGAATTCGAATTACTGAATAAAGTATCTTAAAACAGTCTACTTATGCATATAAAAAAATTCTTGATATTGGATTAAAATGTAGGAGGAGTCGCGGTTTTGAAAAATAATTCAGGGAATTTTCTATTTTAGTTACTATGGCAACACCGTAAGTCAAAATCAAAAACTGTTAAAGGGGATTATGTATTTTAGTATAGTCTCTTGTGTTACCAAGCTTTATGGAAAGCGGACCAAAACTGTAAGGAAAGGTACCGTTATGAATGAAGTTCTCAGAATTTTTATATTTAGTATAAGCAGTGCGACTCAAAAACCGATATACAGAATTACAACACCATTCGACGAAAACAAAATCTGGGCTTATGTATCCTAGTGTAGTCTACTTTACTATTAAGTTTCATTGATATTGCACTTATACTGTAGTAGGAGTAGCATTTTGGAATTCTTTTTTTAACGGACAAAATGACAGACGGACGGACGACGGGTACATTAACGTCGCAAAACTCTTTTGGTCACCATCAGACAGTAGAGCATTGAACTTTTATCTTCAACGTGTCACATATTTATATATTCCGCCGTATGAAATAAACAGCTTTTTTTCCTAAACATCTTGGCCCGTACCAGAATATATGAACTGGCTACATTTAGCCTATACATATACATGTTCTACGATGATACAAGAGAAAGAACATGTTACGTTGTGGACATTATTGTTCTATGATCAAGTAAGGTCTGGGCTTACAGTAGGTAACTATGCGAACACCTAGCAGCAAACTTGAAGGTTTGGTGAAGTGGTCGTTAAAAAAGACAAAAAATATTGCCCGCTGAATAAACACCGCTACTATATCCATCATATCATTTATACCTCGTCAACATCAACTTCAGACTTAATTAAACTACAATTTACCTCCTTAACGTCGATATTTTAAGACACTTCTAGAAAGAAGGATTTCAGATTGCATTTGAAGTCGACACTTCTAGAGAGAGATTACACTCAATGGTGTGTGAGTTCCGTAAACTGGGAATTAAATGCCTTGAGCTTCCTGTGTTTTACTTTCATTATTATTTTTTCCGATTGAATAATTTACACGTAATGGACAATATTTTTTGGGTTTATTATCAACATGCATTTGAATTGTAGCGGAACTAAACATTCCAGATGTAAAACAAGTCGTGATTCTTTCCGCATGAATAAATCATTCTCTCTTATCATAATGAGTATCTCCGTCGCGCGAATGAAACGTATTACATCGACAAAGCAATCAAATATTGAAAATATATCGCACCTTGCAAGATACCAAATGTGTTCCTTTCGCCGCGGGAAACGTTGTACACCGAGGGCACGCTCAAAAAGAAAACAGACACAAAACACATGATCTTTTAATAAAAGCCATTGTATCCTCATTGATCTAAAAAGATGCATTTAAAATAAATGGTAATCCCTTTATCGATACAAAGTAGCTTAGCCAAGTAAAGAGTGACCACTTGAATGGAAGGTCAATTTCTATTCTTGCATTTGTATCTTGTATCATTTATTTAATGTAGCACGTATGACTCGCGTTGATCATGATCTTGTATGGATAGCTGACCAAACTTGGAGATATAAGCTAATAATAACGGATTAGAATTTATATTGCTTGTTCAAGTGGCTCTGAAGTACTTGAATAATAACACTTTACGATGCGCTGGCCTGTTTACAAAACGGATTCGGTCAATCTCTTTTATACCCAGAGCACAAGACAAATTCCAGGGGTAATGGATTTTGGCACGTTTGATAGTATCCTAATGCATGTGTCCCTAAAGTCTCTTTGTCACATAGTTATATATGTTGCAGTTGATGCCACTACTGGTGAAAGCATGACAGACATTGTGAACGAAATTGACAAATTCCTCCCAAGGGGCTGGGTGTAATTAGCCGTTATGTATGGCAGGTCCACCGAAATCATCGGAATGACTTATCACGACTAGGGGGATATTCCTCCTCATGCTCGTGTTGGACGGCTGCAGACCCTATCAAGGTCAACACACACCGAATCTTCTAGGACTTCCTATACCAAACGATGCTAATTAGAGATATAGTGACCCGTGTTTACTTCTATTTCATTGGCGCTTGGTTTTAATTACAATATCTTGATCAATATTGTAATTTGTAGTCAAACTGTGGTATTCCTTTGAGAAGAATTGACATTCCACAGAAAGAACGAATCTGTCACGTAACTTGATAATAGACCATTACCAGAAGACTCGATGTGTTCTAGAATAACTGTTTCTACAGTCAAAATGGTTATTTTTGAGATCTTAGGCACAGTGCACTCTTTGAACAATTAATAAAAATTATAACTGCGTTTTTGCTCAATTATAACTTGTCAAGAATTTAAACTTTGGCTGTTCGTGTCAAGTCTGCAATATTGTTTGTTGCATTAGTAACAAGGCCAATTTTACATAGACGACATAAGAGAAAATAATAAAATCTGTGAGAACTTGGCTAATTAGAGGTTTGGCAAGTCGAGTACAGACACGGCTGTACAGCAGGTCATGGCGCTGGAGGATTGTAAATCTGTAAATCTGAAGAAATAAAAGAATTTACAGATTACAAATTGTTTAAATTTCTTAATGCTTTTTGACGAACGAGCTTTTATACTTCTTTGTGTATGTCTGAATGAATGATAAGAGTTGTCATCTAAAAAAAAAAAAAAAGTTAACACTGTAACAGAGGGCGCTTAAATTATCTACAACTGCAAGAACGAATTAATGACAATTAGAATATGTTGATATCTGTTTTAACGTTTAGTCTCAATCTTAACATCGGTTATGAAGTTTGATTCTTATTTAAGGGAAGATAAGATAAAGATAATTGTTAAACAACACCTATAGCTGTGATCTTTAAAATTCCTGATCTCTTTAATCTTTTTTTTTTTCAAATTTGTTGTGCATGCGGTCGTTTTGAAAATATTGTACAAAATACGTATTTATGAATGCAAGAATGTTTGATAAATTAATTATTTGTTCATCCTATATCCTGTTATGGTCAATAAATATAATATTAATTAATGTAAAATGGGAAAAAATCGTCAATTCAAATGAAAATTGCACAAAAATTTCGACGGACATTTTCTCATTACTTGAAAGTTAGTGGAAGAAGCGGAACTTGATGAACTGTTAAAAACAAACGAAGAAGAAAAAAACTGTCTCATGTCCATTTCATGCTTTCAAAAGATATATAAATCAAACGCATCACTTACCACAAACTCTCATAAATTCATTTAAGTATATGAAAGAGAAAAGTCCGGGGATCAGGGTCCTCATTTTGACAAACATTCCCACCAGCAGTCTCACTTTTCCACAGTTAGGAAACTCAAGAAAATGTAACTATCATATGGGAGGATGAAGAGAGCGCGAAGTGACGCGCGAGATCGCAGGCACAACTGACTGATAAGCAGACGACACAACACTGCATGCGATCACCAATGATTAATTGGCTGTAAAGTTCTGTACCTGTCCAACAGACGGCGCTGTGGGCGTAGGTGTAAACAATGTTAATGTTGTCAAATATTGTAACGTGTTTTAGTTTAAATGTAATTGTGTAGATTACAATTCTTATAAATACTTTTAGTGGCTCCGTCCCCCATTGATGGATAAAATTGGGTGATTTTAAAGACAATTTATCCTACTGTTTATAATTGTTTGGTCATTGTCAACACCTTCTTTGATTTGCAGTAAAGTGACAAAATACAGTAACTAGTTATTTTTGTGTTTGCCGCTACAGAGAGCACCGGAACAATGGAAAACAAGAAAAGTTCCAGCATTGACATATGGTGATCGCATACATAATTCAACACTAATAAGTCTTGTTATCAGGTTTTTCAGTCACAGATCAAACTGTGGAACTTGTCACCAGTAATATAATTTGCATACTAAATTTCACTTTCTAAAATATAAGTAAGCCTTGATCGATATTCGATCGAAGTTTTAGCGAGTAAAGAAAAGACATCATTAACTCGTGCATGTTAACGAACTATACTGTGTATGGTAAAATTTGCGATAAACTTGCCTTTAAAAATTTTGAATAAAACATAAATGTTTCAAATCTTATCGTTCTCTGCTAATGAAGCTAAAAACATGAAAACCTAGAGATATGCTTTTCTCTACATGAGAATTTAAAGCACAGGGGCTAAGGTTTATTTTTCTTTAAAAAAGGTCGGGGAGGGGCTCTCGTGAAATAATTTTAAAATCTTGCTCATACGTATTCAAACATTATGAAATGCTTTCAGGGAATTGCAGAAAAAATACAAATTTAACTCGCCTAAGCGGTATTAAAGACCAATGTACATTTGTTTCATCTCAAGAAGTTGATAAGTTTGTAATGGTTTATTTACTAAATGTAAGTTGTGGAGCTGATATTGGTACATCATGGACCTATATACATGTACTGGTCCCCGGGTACATGCATATGAATTATGAAGCTTTGAAGATTCTTTTTTTCCTTGTGGAGGCCAGAATATACAGTTCAGTGGTCAACCATCTCGATTGAAGGCCTTGTTAGAAGATGGATGCTGAAGGTCTTTGAGTTCGACTTTCGGCTGAATCGATTAAAAACTTCAGTATTTTATGTCCTGCCATGAATATGGCCAATGCATGTAGTGTTTGTCAAAGATCCGTCTTCCGACCGTCACACTTAGCATGTGCATGTAGCTCAGTTTCAAAATAATTCAACAAATTTTTTTTAACAAAATTGATTTACTAATCCGTATTCGTAAAAGCTATGTCATAATTTTTCTGACCTTGAACTTCCCTTGGACCTTAACCTCACATTTCTTCGTTTTGCATTTTCATTAAACTTCATAATTATACTGAAATAAATTGGTGTAGCTGACAAGTTCAACTTTGTCATTATTTTCTGATTTTGACCCTCCCTATAACTATGAACTTAGTACCTTAGTTTGAAAGACACTGTTCAAGATTCCATATATCAGTACAGTTTTGTGACAGCAATTCAACTGTGATAATTTATCCTCCTGTGATGTCGTAAGTTTTTTGCAAAAACTGTTATCAATTTGAAATCACAACAAATAGAAAAATATCTTTTGCAAGAATGCTTTTCAATAGGTGTAATGAAAAATATTGTCAAGTAAAAGATTTTTAAAAATGTAAATTTCTTTTTTTTTAATTAATTATTCAATCTTTTAAAAAATGTTGCTAAGGGTGATAACTCCTTCTCATGTACCTTCATTCAGGCATTTTCTTTATTTCTCTTCTAATGTAAAATGTTTTTCCTGATATTCACAATTAAAACATATTTATAAAGTAGCAATTATTTTGGAACATTCAGTGTCAGAATTATGTATTTGAACCAGCTTTTACATAACTTTTGTGATACAGTTTACTAAAAAGTGTTCGATTTTTAATGCCGATACATACTTCTGATTATCTATGAGAAACATCTCAAAAAATATGGCAACCTATTCATTTTTTGCAATTATTAGTTAAACTATATTCGTTGAAAAAAATGCAGTTTTTCTACTTTGAACCATTAGAATTGTGAGAATGGAAATACCTCAACACTGGCCTTCCCTGCATGTATGGCCTTTCACTTCACTTTCCAACATATTATTCAAAGACACGTTAAATTTTCTGACCTTGACCTCTTTCCTATGACCTTCAACTTCATCTTTGAAAATTTTTAATCAAAATTCATACAATCATACGTACAGTGTATTTGTTATTAAAAGCAATTCAATTGTGGCATTAATTTCTTTAACTACTAATTGATCCCACAATTTATGACCTTGATCCTACAAATCCTTCATTTTGCAGTGACCTTAATAAAAACTAAAAATATGTCCATAGGATATGAATAAAAATTAAGCCCCTGTTGGGAGGAGGGGGGAATCATCAAACTGCATTCAACATAAGAATATGGTGACCCATGAGAGCCAGGAACTATATACATGTACTTAAACATCTTTTGCAAGTTAATATTTCCGAGTAAGGAGAATATAAAGTTTGTACACTAAAAGGAGAGTTGACCTTCAACTTTGACATACTATGCATTCATCTCAAAGCAATTCTCAAATATAGTAACCAAAACTTGAAATGGTTACCTTTGTTATTAAAAGGTGTTAACAGTACATCACCTCTTTGGAAACACTTATTCAGGATGCAAGCTAAGTGCTTAAGATGTTTCAGTTTTCTGTAACTTTATCTACATAATTATACAAACATTATACAGATTCTTCCACTGAATTAAATCAACTATTTTCCTTTGTTTTTAAGAAGCTTTATTAGTAGATATATATATTTCAGAGGAAATAGATATGTATACTTGGTTTCATGTAATTTACATTCATTAAGTGTAATCATCAGACATAAAAATTCAAATCTGAAATGAAGGCAGAGTTTCAAGTGACTCCTCAATTAAGACTCGGTATAAAAATTGTTTGATTGAATCACATGCCATGCTGATCAAAGAAACTGGGTCTTAAAAAGAAATTGGGGAACTTCATCAAAATCTTAAGTACCCCCAAATATTTCACCAGTGTATGTTCATGAACAGTCAATATTTACTGAATTGTCATTAGTTATCCTTTTTCCATCTATAGAAATTATAAAGCTAGATATTTTCTCAGTTTACATAATTAATGAAAATACAGATAGATAGCACTGGATTCACAGATTTCAATCAAGAACAGTAATTTATTTAAAAAAAAATAAATGAAATATTCCAAACGTTTCAGAAATCCATTTTTTGTGTTGAAATGTCTTTATAAATTGAGAGAAAAGAATGCACATCAAATTACTGAGGTAAATATGAAAGTGTGGCAACATCATTAACCAAATGATTTTTTCATAATATTCAACTAACTAAACACCTATAATTCTATGCTTGTTCAGATACAAGGGAAGTAAATCGTGAAATGGGCTAGTGAGCATGGCACATATAATGTCAGTCTCGACTAAAATGTAACAGTAAAATCACCAAGTTTAAGATGCAATCACACAACATTTGTATATATATAAAAAATCATTTGATGATCTATAAAAAATAAAGTAATAATTACAAAAAAATATACATATATGGATTTACAAAAAAACCATTAAAAAAACAATCATTTTTATGACCTAACAGTAACGATACAAAATTGTACATGGATGTTTTCTTTACACAACCGACAACTGATGGAAAGCATACATATTATATTATGGAATGACTTGACTTTAGTGGAGCTAGGAATGTACAGATTTAACAATGAAGCTGCACTTGATCATCAGAAAACAATCATGATAAATAATATCACACTTATCACTTTCTCCCAACAGTAACTAAGAGGGTATAAAATTAATGTCATTTTGACATTGCTAACTAAACAATTCTAAAAGGTTATTTATTAAAAATTTCAATATATCTTTTACCCAAATACCTTATACGTCAGAGTTATAGGAAATAGATACACAGGAGAAGTAAGGGAAAACAAAAAAGAGATGCCTCAATTATGTGCTGTGACAAGATTTCAGAGGTAGGCTTTACAGAGTTGTTTCTATCTTCACCAAAAAATTAAAAAAAAAAAATAAAATAAGCACTTGTTCACTAATAATAAGACATCACAATCAGAAGAAATGATGCCGAGTACACCTATGTGCTGCCATTCTGTATGGCATTAAGAATGTCAACACTGATGATGACCTTGATAATTCTCAGCATAATTTGTCATCCATTCATCAACTCCCAGTTAAAATGCACATATTTTATCATCCCCTTTCTATCCTAAATGATTTTGAAAATATTCTCAGTTATTCCTAAGCAATTAGGAAGAAACATGATGCAGCTATGAACTAGTTAAAAATGATGATCATAGACTTAACTCTTGAGACACAGTGGACCAGATTTTTAGTGTTTGTAAACTGCTACAAACAGAGATTCTATTGATGTATCATGTAAAGGGGCAAGACATAAAGCGTGCAAGTTTTTGAAATCAAAAAGAGACTATTTCACCTATTTCCAGAAGAACACTTTGAATTCATGCTTAACATCTTACATCCAATATTCTTAAGGTTTTTCAATGCCCATTGCTACAAAATCACAATATGGTAATGATTCATCCTTGTAAGCACAACCTATCCACTGTATAATATTGCACATTGTTACTGTGTAATTCATGTCAACCCTTTTGAAAACTTGGTTTATTTTCCTGAAAACTAACACC
Source organism: Saccostrea echinata (assembly GCF_033153115.1). Lineage (NCBI taxonomy): Eukaryota > Metazoa > Mollusca > Bivalvia > Ostreida > Ostreidae > Saccostrea > Saccostrea echinata. The sequence goes on along the minus strand of NW_026889779.1, from coordinate 9,340,256 downwards.
AATTTTAAAACCCTTTAATAACTGTCACATTTAGATTTCTAAAGTAACATGAAATGATAATCTTAAGTTAAATAAAGTGTATTCTTTTAGAGTTTACGTCATATAATTTATAGAGTTTCCTGTTTGAGTCAATATGTATTTGTAAAGCTAATGATACATTTCTAATTAAATATTTATCAAATTCCAAAACCATCAGTAAAAGTGATCATCTATTTGAATCCATCACAGTACAAAAACCTTGATTAGATAACAAATCAGAATTAGCTACCGAGTAACTACATGTACTTTGTGTATATGTCTTTCATGGTAACAATGTCCGCCAGCAATATACAATAGAACAGGGGAGGAAGTGAGGGCGTATTTGCGTCTGCATAGATAGTAAGTTATTCTCCAGGCTATTTGTCTGTAGATAATATTCTGGCCAGGCATATTCCCCTTGTCTAAAATGGCAAAAAGTTGTTCATAACTGTTACCGACTCCACCTGTAAAGTAAAAATGCAATGATCAAAATCATGATCACTAATTTCACAACGAGTTTTTCCTCCCATTCCACATAACAACAACTGAGACACTTAAAAAAATTAACTTTGTGACCAGGCCCCAAGACCATAAACTGAGAATAGACTCAAGTCCAAATTTTGATTTTTAATATCCTGAGTTTTATTTAGTACATGTATATTTGCTTAAAAATTTGCAATTTTATATAACATTTAAATTCAAATATATGATAAAAATTTTGTTTTATTATCAAAATTATTTCAAAAGTTATATTGGTTTGAAATTTTGACTTAAAGTCTGTTCTCAGTTTATGGTCTTGGGGCCTGACTGAAAAAAGTCTAGTGATCAGCACTTTTATCTTTCTCTCTGAAAGTGAACATTGATGGCAGTTTCTCTTTTGTACCCTGTACTTGAAGTCCAAATCTTATCATCTACTCACACTAAACAGCTGATCCAATTCCTTGTCCTCCCCGTGGCATAACATCACCGTCATTGTATTCATTCATCACCCTATTGGTATAACCATGGTTTTCATATTTATTATCATCATCCATCTCCCTCTTCTCTGTGTGTTCATCATCTAGCCCTTCATTCTCATGTCCCCTACGGTATCTTCTGCGGCCATCGTCCTCGTGATCTCGTGGATGCTTTTTACGTGGCTAAAATGAAAAAAAAATATTGTAAAAAGCAAAAGACAGTATTTGACAAGCATGTCTGTGGAATCTGGACAGCTGGTTTTCTGCAAGTACCATCATGGCATTTGGAAAACATTGGCATTTAAACTCTTGATCAAGGCAACCATAACTCAAATTCAGTACAGCATTCAGATATTCACTCATCAGAATCTAAGTATCTCTAAATTGTTTAAGTTAAAAAATAATTTTATGCAACTCTTTTTTTGCAATTTTCTTATACAAAAGGATAAACTGTCTATGTCAGGGATAGACATTAATGGTTATCTGATTTGCAGTAACTATAGTGAAAATCAATGTATGAGTAAGTCTAAATTGACAAATCCAGCTTTGCAAATTAACTAAATTCATGGAAATTTTCATTCAAAACTATATACTGAGGAAATGAATCAAAATAATTTCTAATTTCAATCAATTGGACTTTATTCATCACTGTGACAAACTTCAGTTACTAGTCAGCCAAACAAAATGCTTCATGGAATTAAGGAAACTTTAAATGCACGGTACTAACTACACACATGTATTCCAATAAATTCTAGAATCAAACAATTTCATAATAAAGCCAATTTAAATATTGCCAGATCATTCAATTCAAAGTACAGGCTTGGTGACACAAATTATATGTATTACATGTATTTCATAATACATGTAGAAATTATACTGGTAGCTGTATTTCGGTTTTGAGGAGTTTCACTGAATTAATCAGTTCAGGCAAGTCTTTGGATTCTATTACAAAACACAAGTTAAAATAATAGTAAATGTCAATTTCTGTGTGAAAAAAAAATGATTTGGACATCAATGCAAAGATATATGCATGGAATATTGATAATGCTTCTATTTTTGTCATGCATTTTTAAATGCTCTGTATATTCCAGCATGCTTTGTATGCAGTATGTAGCTTCCTGTAAGAATCAATACTCAAGAGTTCGATATATCAATTCACAAACTATATGTGGATTTTCTAGATTTTATTTAATATCATCTCTGGTGAAAAAATACAATCTCTTTCCCAAAATAACAATATACATGAATGTAATAATTTACATGTAAACACAACACAGACATGCACACAAAGCAAGATCACAGAATGGTCAAATTTCTACAGCCCTTAATATTCAGCTGTGTGTTTCTGAGATCATAGCACCAATAACAGCATCTAAACAGTTACAATACCTCTTTCATGTCTCTACTTTGATCTAATGCTCTATGAAATGGAAATAACAAATGCACTTTAATCTTGCTTACTACAGATATAAAAAATGAATTAAATACTAAGAATGAACAAACTTATGTCTATACATTCTGAATAACAAAGTTATTGATCTATATTATTCAGAGTTCACAAAATCTAAACAAATGATTAACTGTCATTATGGTTTTAAAAGTTTTTTGCTAAAAAAAAATAACTCAGTGTATATGCATGTACATGTATTCTACATAACACAACAAATCACACATCATAAATAAATAACTCAGAATAAAAAGGAATGCTTAATTCCTGGACAATCCCAAATAAACAGTAATTCATTACAAAAGATACACTGTTCATTCTAAAAATAGAGAAAAAAAACTCTGTGTATCAAAAATATCTTGCTTAATATACCTAGGTCAAAAAGGAAAAATAAAATGATTACACCAGTGAAGATCTTTTTCTCCCCTCAAGATGGGGGAACAAGGTGGGGAGTAATATGGGTAGTTTCACCATAATCAAATTTGTCACTGAATACATTAGAAGTATTTAGGCGAGCATTCGTTGTATTGGACAAGCTTGATATGTAAACTTAACACTAAATTTTTTTTTTTAAAAAATGGTCCGACACAAAATACTTTTTTTTTAAAAAAAAATATTATACAAATACCAACATCCTTATTAATCAGAAGTCACTCTCTATTAAGGCTGGTAACGAGAGTCTCTTTTTTCTCCTTCTGATACTGATATTAAGCAGTGTTTTCCCTAAGAACTGGCAAAATGACCATTTCCATTGATATAAATGTTGTTTAGAAATCAAAATCTAAACAGAATTGTTGTAAGTTCCAAAGAAATTTTGTTCATAAACCTCAACCCCTAGCCTGTTACAATTGATCTCCAACTGTTTACTTTGAAATGAAGGAAAAACACTGATTAATTTTCAATTCAGCAGGAATTTAACTTCAGCATCTTCTTCAGAATAAATAAATATTTTATTTTGAAGTAATTTGTTTCTTTCAATTTTAATAAGAATAGAAAACATTGTTCAACCAAGGAATGTGAGGCAAAATACAGTATAGTAAACATGGACATTGCAAATTCATGCCTACACTGAATTTATTTTTGTTCATCAAGTACAGTAAAACCTTGACATGTTATCTCAAATTTGGACCAAGAAAAAACTTCTTCAGCATATCGATATCAATATACAAGACACTGAATTTTAACTGTACTTGACAAATATTGAATAATTAAGTGGAATAATAAATTATGGATTTAATAAATCAATTTAATTTGTCTCCATGTTTTTATTGTACTTACTAAAGAAAAATTCAAACATTTCGAGAGATCAATTATTAGATAGACCTGTTTTCAAATAAGATAAAATTTTTATCCCATCATATACATGATGAACTTAATTCATGTCTATTAAGTGAAATTTCTCCATGATTGTAATTTGCACACACACACACACACACACAAATTCTAATTCATCAAAATTGACTATATGCTCCAAATTACATTGCTAATAAATATACTTCTTTGCATACGAAAATCTGCATAGAATGTGATCAATATGCAAAATAATAATCAAAATAATTTCTGTTTGTTAAACATTTAATTAACTCTTCAATACATATTAAATATCACAACTGTGTATAACCTTAGTCTACATCACCTAACTTGGTTAATTTTCTCTCTAAACATCACAATGATTTCTCAAAGGTTACTCACAGGGGGAAGACAAAATAAATCTATTTGGCAAGAGCTCTAAAGAGCATAAAACGTGCTAACTTCCTGTGACTTTTTTGATTAATGAGTTACTAAAAATCTATACCCTAGTCAGAATGAAAAGTGATTAAAAGATAATAATAAAATAGCTACATTTCTACTGTGGAAAGAGACTACAAAATGCTTCTTTAAGACATGCAGGTACATTCAAGGCAGTCTATTAGAAGGCAGTGAAGTTTTTGCCAAAAAGAGTATGAAGGAATCCTTAATGGATTTTACGTTCTACGAAGAACATGTCATTTGTACCTAATACTCAGGCACAGAAACAAGAAATATAAATTAAATATTCAGATTAAATGCTAATCTGTAAAAATGAAAAAAATTAGAAAACAATATTCATGACATCTTTGGTCACATGGATGATTGATTACTTCGAGATATTTACACAGTGCTGCCAAACGTAACACTTGCGTATTCTGTATTGGTTACTTCCGCTCGAGGTTTGGGCTGTGGTTTGACCCTGGTTCCTGGAGGTTGAGTGGCTATGTCAAGGTCAGCATAGTGGAGTTCCTTTCTTGGCTCCTCCTGTGTTGCCGTGCCATTACCATGGTGATCAGTGTCTTCCCTCTGTAGAGACCAAAAGGGAAATATGAATCAGTGAAGCATGGCAGACTGCCCATACCCTACCACCACAATATCAATCTCAAAGTCAATTATAATTTAAAATTTAGACCTTTAATAAAGAGGAAATTTATCTGTTATGCAAATAAATAGCAACTTGATTAGATGAAGCAACTTTTGAATAGTAACATCTGCCATGCGCTTAGATTCATTCATCCTTTTGGTCATGCCTCACATCATGCAGTCAGAATTTAATAAGACTTTATATAACTGATACACATTGACATTGCAAAACACTCATAAATAAATAGTATTGAAATATAAACCCTGGTAAATAAGAGTATAGTAAAACATGCCTATAACGAAGTTCCAGGGATGGACCATTTTGCTTTGTTATAAGCGTAATTTGTTATATTTGATAAGTTTACAATATACTTTTAAAGTCACGGGAAATAAAATCACTTGTATATGTCTATGAAATTTAAGCATGTTCGCTATAAGCATGTTTTACTGTATATTAAATATCTCATATTTTAAATATGCTTAATTTGCAAATAAAGCCTATGGAGTAGTGGATTTACTTGTAACAGAATGTTCATTATCAGAAGCATGTAATAATTGGTTTTTTCAACCAAGAGTCTGCTTCAAATGTCATATAGAAATAACAAGTTCCCATGCTCTTAGAAGTTAACTTACTTAAAAAAAAGGAATATTTTGCTCTCCTCCCCCCCTCCCCCCTTTCAATCTTTCCACTCCTCTGGATTGTTGAGCTCTGATCAGCATAAGATCATTATTATGAAGCTTTTATCACATGTTTACTTCTTTTTGTAGTGGATATCAGTCATATGAAACATTTTCATATCAACAGTTGTGACATCACAAAGGTTTTGTATTACAGTGATTAAGTAAAACATTAACAAGAGGCCCATTGGCCACATCGCTCACCTGAGTAACTTTGGCCATGCTGTTCATTACCAGACTTCCCCCCTTCTAATACCTATTGTGGCCCCGCCCTACCCCTGGGGGTCATGATTTGAACAATTTAGAATCTACATTACCCCAGGATGCTTCCACATAAGTTTCAGCTTTTCTGGCTCAGTGGTTCTTGAGAAGATTTTTAAAGATTCTTCCAATATATTTCAATGTAAAACTTGGATTCCCTATTGTGGCCCTGCCCTACCCCCGGGGGTCATGATTTGAACAATTTAGAATCTACACTATCCCAGGATGCTTCCACATAAGTTTCGGCTTTTCTGGCTCAGTGGTTCTTGAGAAGAAGTTTTTTTTAAAGATTTTTCCTATATATTTCAATGTAAAACTTGGATTCCCTATTGTGGCCCCGCCCTACCCCCGGGGGTCATGATTTTAACAATTTAGAATCTACACTATCCCAGGATGCTTCCACATAAGTTTCAGCTTTTCTGGCTCAGTGGTTCTTGAGAAGAAGATTTTTAAAGATTTTTCCTATATATTTCAATGTAAAACTTGGATTCCCTATTGTGGCCCCGCCCTACCCCCGGGGGTCATGATTTTAACAATTTAGAATCTACACTATCCCAGGATGCTTCCACATAAGTTTCAGCTTTTCTGGCTCAGTGGTTCTTGAGAAGAAGATTTTTAAAGATTTTTCCTATATATTTCAATGTAAAACTTGGATTCCCTATTGTGGCCCCGCCCTACCCCCGGGGGTCATGATTTTAACAATTTAGAATCTATACTATCCCAGGATGCTTCCACATAAGTTTCAGCTTTTCTGGTCCAGTGGTTCTTGAGAAGAAGATTTTTTAATGACCCCACCCTATTTTGTCTTTTCTTGATTATCTCCCCTTGTAAGGGGACTTGGCCCTTTATTTTTACAATTTAAACTCCCCTTCACCCAAGGGTACTTTGTACCAAGTTTGGTTAAAATTGGCCCAGTGGTTCTTGAGAAGAAGTTGAAAATGTGAAAAGTTTACAGACGGACGGAAGGACAGAAGGACGGACGACGGACAACGGGTGATCAGAAAAGCTCACTTGAGCTTTCAGCTCAGGTGAGCTAAAAAACCATGGGAGATCCTATATATTATATCATTTGCAAAAAAAAAAAAAAAAAAAAAAAAAACTCCCCTACCAATACCCTAAATGTAAACTTGTGCATACAAAATGTGAAAAAGAAAAAGAACTCTGGCTATTTTAAAACTGGTAAAACATATATTGCAAGCCTTTAAATACAATGTACATGTACTTGGTATGTTGTTGAAGACAATTCACATCATAGTCTAGATTACAATTACTAAGATAATTACAACATTCTGTTTACAGATTAATATTTCATACCTCATCTAACAATTCCTAAACAGTTTAAAACAACAAGTACATATTATTGATCCTAAATTATATACTTAGGTTACATACATGGTTCATATTTACAAACATTCCAGAAATGCCACATTAAATATCACAAGGTTTCAGAATCTCCAATTTTGCTTTATCAAATTTCTGACATGAGTCAGACAAAATTCATCATCAATATTTACACATATCTAAAGGTGCTATGAATCTCAGTGTAAATTTTGACAGAAATGAAACAATCTGCCCTTTAAATAATTATGACAAGGTCAAAGGTCAGCTTACCTGTCTCTCAGGGGGGTGGTCCTTGACTGGAACACTATAAACAGGTCCCTCTGGGTTGGCTGGTCCATTGTACCTACAATACACAATTATACAGTGTCGGTAAACAACAGTGGTATTCATCATTGGTAAACTTCATGGATAAATAAATTACCTTTACATCATATAATACATATCCATAGTCTGAAAGATATTTTAAAACTGATAAAGGTTATGTTTATGTAATTTAAACAAAATAGATCTAAAAATTTTATTTTTTTTTTTAATATTCTAGTGTCCTTTGAAGGTATTTTCTTACTATAAAAGTTAACTGTGCTATGGTATCAATTTCATATGAGAAGCTTATACAAAATACATTGTATTTACATTGTTATGTTGTTAAATATGAAGCAATAGATAGTCGCAACCTATCAAAGTTTGGACAATGTTTTCCTTTTTAATATCTTTATATCATTTTAATACAGTGATGGCAAACTGCATTAATCAGTTTTACAGACAGCCAGGTATGCAGGTTGATGACTTTAATACAATCTGATCTTTGTATTATTAGAGACTGGTAAGTTAACCTACCCCGGTACATCTTCTTTTGTTCTGTCTGGAATAAAAAAAAAGAAAATCAAAAGATTTACAAATTCTTGTTCAAAAACAAATATTTCATGCACATTTATTTTAAAATAAATCCATCTCATTCTTTTTCTTTCTTATTTAGACTAAAAAGAAAAATATGGTATCTTTTTGAACATTGGTAGAATATTTACATACTGACAGTCTTTGTTTACTAAAAGTAATGAATACTTTTGATTATAAGCATAGTTTAAATTTTATTTTAATGCATGTATATACTGAGGATACAAATACATTCCTGATAATAATTAGTAATTAACTGAACAAAGGTGGTAACAATAATTCTCTGTTTTCATGTTCAGTAACAATGATATTCTGCTATATTCTGTGTGGGAAACCTAAAAAATCCTAATAACGCTACATTTATTGATAAACTGGTCAGTGAAGATGGATGGTTAGGTACTAGTATATTCAGTGCAAGCATGCGTTTATGGCATTCTGGTATAATTTGAAAATGTTGAGAAAGGCTGTACTTCATCATTACAAACTTAGCAGTAAATCATTCCTGTTACAGACATATTTTATTTACACTTTTAAATACATACAGGCTTCATTCCATTATTTAACGAAACTTAGAATCTCTGAACCTGAATTTTTCACACCGATTAAAAATAATAATTCAAGAATATATATACATGTATATGCATGAATAAAATATGTATAGTTACCAGTGGGAGATGATACTGATGAAATAATTACAAGAAAAAGGTGAAAATATCCTTATAATGTTAATTGATGGAATTGTGAAAAAGTGTGAAATTGTCTTACTAAATTATTCAAATGATACATCGACATATTGCTGAAATGGAATTTCTTGGAACAACTCTAGCAGTCCCTTATGACTAAATAAAATATATGTTTATTACATATTACACTCTTATGTACAAAACATAGGTAATCAAAGATTACGAAGCTCACCTCGACGAATGTTATCTACATGTAAAGCAAATTTCACATCATATTTTTTTTCTAGTTAGGGTACATCCCAAGTTCAATGTCCATGCAAGTTTGATTTAATTATAGACCTGCTCAAAAAACTTTTGACCTGTTTAGTAATCAAGAAAATTTTGGTCACTTCCAACATCCAAAGCAAGTCTGGAAGTTTTCATTCTTAGATGCACCATCTATGCAAGTTTAATCATAACAGGCCATAATATTATATAGCTACTCCAAAAAATTACCCTGGTCACTCATCTGGAAAATGTACATCAGATTCAGAATCCAAGGCAAGTCTGGAAGTGTCCATCCCTAGATACATCATCCATGCTAATTTGGTAAAAATATGGCTAAAATTCACTCATGTGGAAAATCTAGGTCAGATCCAGCATTCGAAGCAGGTTGGTTAGTGTACATCCCTAGATGCATCATCCATGCAAGTTTGGTCCAGGTAGGGCTTATAGTTAATTGGAAACGAGACTACTCCTAAATCTAAACCTGGTCTCACATGTGGAAAATCTAGGTCAGATCCAGCATCCGAAGCAAGTGTGGTAGTGTCCATCCCTGGATGCATCATCCATGCAAGTTTGGTCCGGGTAGGGCTTATAGTTACTTGGGAATGGACCTGCTCCTAAAACTTTAACCTGGTCACTCATCTGGAAAATCTAGGTCAGATCCAGCATCCGAAGCAAGTGTGGTAGTGTCCATCCCTGGATGCATCATCCATGCAAGTTTGGTCCGGGTAGGGCTTATAGTTACTTGGGAATGGACCTGCTCCTTAAACTTTAACCTGGTCACTCATCTGGAAAATCTAGATCAGATCCAGCATCCGAAGCAAGTGTGGCCATGTCCATCCCTAGATGCATCATCCATGCAAGTTTGGTCCAGGTAGGGCTTATAGTTACTTGGGAATGGACCTGCTCCTTAAACTTTAACCTGGTCACTCATCCGGAAAATCTAGGTCAGATCCAGCATCCGAAGCAAGTGTGGCCATGTCCATCCCTAGATGCATCATCCATGCAAGTTTGGTCCAAGTAGGGCTTATAGTTACTTGGGAATGGACCTGCTCCTAAAACTTTAACCTGGTCACTCATCTGGAAAATCTAGATCAGATCCAGCATCCGAAGCAAGTGTGGCCATGTCCATCCCTAGATGCATCATCCATGCAAGTTTGGTCCAGGTAGGGCTTATAGTTACTTGGGAATGGACCTGCTCCTAAAACTTTAACCTGGTCACTCATCTGGAAAATCTAGGTCAGATCCAGCATCCGAAGCAAGTGTGGTAGTGTCTATCCCTAGATGCATCATCCATGCAAGTTTGGTCAAGGTAGGGCTTATAGTTACTTGGGAATGGACCTGCTCCTAAAACTTTAACCTGGTCACTCATCTGGAAAATCTAGGTCAGATCCAGCATCCGAAGCAAGTGTGGTAGTGTCCATCCCTAGATGCATCATCCATGCAAGTTTGGTCCAGGTAGGGCTTATAGTTACTTGGGAATGGGACTTGCTCCTAAAACTTTAACCTGGGACGCCGACGCTAACGCCGACGCCGACACCGACGCCGACGCCGACGCCGGGGGTATAGCATAAGCTCATCTCGACTTCGTCGAGGTGAGCTAAAAATGCCATGACATTACAATGTGATTATATTCAGATTGCTGTATATATATGTATGTGAAAGTTACATTCTGATCTATCAGCAGTAAAGAGAAAATGTAAGGATACGTGGACAAAAGTTTTACATGAATTTTTCTTTTTTAAGGTTAGCTTTTGAACAAACTACAAAGGAAACACATTATTCACTTAAATTAATACTAGAGAATAATCATCACATTGTTTTTAATCAAAAATTGCTTATAATCAAGTCCTTTAAAACCTTTTTTCCCCCTTTATCTACAAAAGAAGTATGAGGGGTGAGGGGACCAAGAATTCCTTATAATTTGTGTGTTTCACTGTATGAATTTAACTGGGTACACCATAAATGTACCAATCATAGTAATCAAGGATTAAAAAAAATTATAGTAAAAAGTTTCTAAATAATTAGAGAGTTAAAAGTTTTACATTTATCTATTACTGTGTTCCCCTTCAAAGTTTTGAGAATATATCAAGACGTAACATAGATTTGTGATATATTATTATATTCTGTAGATGAAACAGGGAAAGTATTTTGCATATCTAAGACTGTCAATGAAACAGACATTCTCATCAGGGAGTTAGCAACTTACAAGTTTCTCCATCTGTTTTTCTGCGGAGCACAAGGAAATAGACAAGAAGAATAACGAGTATAAGAAATGCCAGTCCTCCGATCACACCCCCAGCTATGATACCAGCATCACTAGTTTCTGAAATGACAGTCTCTCAATTCAAATTCTGGCCTTGCTCAAAAAGTCTCATCTATTTTATTAAAGTATTAGGGTAATACTGAATTGCAGTCAACACTGATTATAAAATTGAAAACAACAACTTGCAACTAAATGTCAAGAACAACTACAAGGGTTTTTATTTGTTGTTGCTTATTGCGCTACACATTTATTCTCTTCAGTTTTATTTTAAAAGCCAAAAAACTGTTTCACATTAGCTTTAAATCTATTTTTATACAGAAATTGCTGTGCATACCTTCTGAGGTCCGGGTAATGGGTGTACCTGCATTCCCCTCTGTGAAAGACAAAATAACCAAAAAATTAAAGTGATTCGATTGAAAGTATTACACAACATATTCTTCCCCCATTTGGAAGTGTGATCTTTTACATAAACTTAAGATGTAAATGTTAATGTGTTGACTTCATGAGACATATGATATTATATAAATATTGCATGTAGTTGAGTGTAATATTGAAAATTTTCGCCCCAAGAAAACCTTTGTCAACCAAGGTGAAGCTGAGGTTGACAATACAGGTTTTCGAGGGGTGAAAATTTTCAATATTACACTCAACTACATGCAATATTTATTATATTATACTGAATGTTTTATACTAAAACATATAACAGTAAACCTGCATGCATAAATTCTGCACAGTCACTATTTTTTGGAATATCACCAGCTGTCAAGCAATGTTGACTGTTGCTACGCTGGAGGACGTGGCTTCTTCATTCAGCGGGCAATAGTGTTTTTCAACAAATGTTTCTCAACAAATCATATCAAACTAATTTACATGAAAGTATAATATTAAATAATGCATATAAGGTAATATATATGAGCATGATGAAACATATTAACTAAAATATTAAATAATGTATGTGGTATATAATTTAAAATCATTAAATTTACATCTTATACACCTTAAAAAGAAAATTTTAACTTTTATCTTAAAAAAATCTCAACATTTACCGAATTGTTAGTCTAAGAAATGTTCTAAATATTGAGATATGATGCAGCACTTGTTCAAATGTGCAAAGTTAAATTACCACAATTCTTTGTCTCAGAAACGTTATGATGATGGAAGATTAGATGACTAGAGGAAGATTACATGATTAGACATGTGTCACCTGCTGGTACTCTAAATATCTATACAAGAATTAATTTCTCAATATCACCATGGAATCATTTGTTATGGCCTGTGTTTGTGGATTCAATGGTAAAAATTGAAAGGTTAGGGGGAACATAATTTTGTACCTACATATATTGTTATAAAAGTTAAAATATCCATTGAGATTGTAAAATTGAGTGTAGAGGGGGAATGTGCAATCTACAAACATTGGACCGTGGCAAAATATGATTCCATAGTACTTAAACTATTAAGCCCTTAGAGTTAAGTACAAGAAGGAATTGACTTAGTAGTATCTTTATAGCCTATCAGAAACCAGATATTAGACCTTAGCGAAATGAAACATAGTTTCATTGAATTTTTAAAATGCCAAAGAGCATGTCAATTGTTTAGACTATAATGTCTTTTGTATCTGGGGTGTTTACATGATTACCTTAAACTTTTAATTAAAAATTTAACTGACCCATACTAGTGTCCTAAATGAGGATCATACTAACATCTCAAAGACATATAAAAACAATTAGTCTGTGAGCCAATGCTCACTAATAATACCCTCGCTCTGATGTGAATACACAAGTTCAGTTATAGACAAAGACAGTGATAATTAGGAAATTGACAACAGATTTGTAAAAACTGAATCCCAACATATGGCATGCCTAAACAAAGATTGTGCTAAAATTTCAAGCATCTGCGAGAAGTAGTTGCTGAGGAAACTACGACCAAAATTTGCTATGTATGTTTCGGACAGACGCACGGATAAACAGGAAGTAGACATCGGATTTGTTCCAAAAATAAATCCCATTATATGGCATGCCTAAACAAAGATTGTGTTAAAATTTCAAGCACCTGCAATGAGTAGTTGTTGAGAAAACTACGACCAAAATTTGTTATGTATGGTACGGACAGACGCACGGATAAACAGGAAGTTGACATTGGATTTGTACAAAAATGAATCCCACCATATGGCATGCCTAAAAAAAGATTGTGCTAAAATTTCAAGCATCTGTGATGAGTAGTTGCTGAGAAAAGTACGACCAAAATTTTTTATGTATGGTACAGACAGATGCACGGATTAACAGGAAGTTGACATCAGATTCATACAAAAATGAATCCCACCATATGGCATGCCTAAACAAAGATTGTGCTAAAATTTCAAGCATCTGCAATGAGTAGTTGCTGAGAAAACTGCGACCAAAATTTGTTACGGACAGACAGACAAACACACAAGGGTAAAACAGTATACCCCCCTCTCCTTTGGAGCGGGGGTATAAATATCTATACATTATCTCATCAGATTTTTCCCACATTCTTACATATTCCTTAACAAGGAAAAAAGTAGGTTTTTGCATTTTCCCTCTCTGTGTTTAATTACTCTTCAAACTTTTCTGAAGTTTAAAACCAGTGACTATCCAATATGTGCAGATTCATGAAAATCCTAGAATACTAAATATATCTTACTTCCCTTTACATCAACATAAGCATTCAACAGTTAACTTCCTTTTGTGTATTCTGGTATCTCCTAATTATTACAAACAAAGGGCTTTCAAAAAGAGTAGAAACAGGAAGTATAGTTACAGGAAGCAATTTTAATGAAATGCATGAAATGTGTGATTGGATTTTTCTCCTTCAAATATTTTGGGAGGTACAATTATGATTTCAGCCTGGTTTAAGTACCAGGTGCCTGCAAATACATCTTGATAACCAATTAATATGTAACAAAATGCAACAATTGCATTACATCAAGTAATTGTGGAATGTTATTTTCAGTGTCAAAAACCACCAACTCCTACTTCATACGAGCTTAAAACTTCATCTGTCATTTTACTTTACTTTGAAGTATATTTTCATGAAATTTCATTCTATTTATAACATGCAGGGGTATGCAAGTTCTTCCTTTGTCCAACTAAAAACCATTCCCAGACAGACAGATGCAACTTGATCCTTATACAGTAAAACTCAGTTATAGCGAAGTCCTGTGGACCTGTGAATTTACTTCGCTATATCCGTAATTAGTTATATCCATGTAACGAGTTTGTAAAAGTATAAAAAGCCAATTCGCAAAATACATGTTTTCCTTCAAGTATTACTACTGACTATGTTAGGGAAGCACTTATTACAAAACATACCTTGGATAACAAAGGTTTAAATATTATAAATTGAATTTTATATACAAATACAGGGTTTGACACTAAGGCACGTCCGAGCGACTCAGTCTAGTAAATGATTGGTCCGGTCGTGTAAAATGTACGTGAACTAGACCGATTGGTCGTCTCGATAAAATAATTTAAACTCCCATTTCAGTCTTTCAAATAAATAATCTTAAAACTTTTAAAGAAATTTTCTTATACACCATGTATTTCCAAAGCCATCGCTGTGTGAAGAAAGAAATCCCTGCATGACACAATCGCTATTTTTAGCCACAGCAGCTGTAAATGACACTACTGTAGTTTAGTATCAATATAGATAGTTACGTATAGTATAATTTTGAAGGAATTTATTTACGATAATTATAACATAAAAGTTTGTTGAATGTTCTTTAAGGCTTATAGTACCGAATGTCCCGATGAACCCGACTCAGTTGGCTGGGACCTATCGAACAGTCTGTCAAAAATATTGACACGCACAAAACATGATGTCTTTATTAAATATGGTTTCAAAAGTTACCTCATTAAAATTCTCCATTATAAGAAGTAAATTTGCAAGTTTGCTCAGGGCTAGTGATTTTATGGTCAGGGCTAGTAAAAAGTATCGGAAGTAGCCCGGTTGGTCTAGTACTTGCAAAAGTTAATGTCAAACCCTGAAATACTTAACGAAAATAAAATCATTTCAAAATGTATCAAATTCTGAGATCTTTGAAAATTCGTTAAAAAAGATGTAAATTTCATAATTTTTATCCTCTACAGAACTCAAAATCAGTTCGCTATATCCGTAAATTCGTTATATCAGAGTTCGTTATAACAGTAAACTTTTACAAAGAATTGTTAAGAATTTTGCTGGGGACTCCGAAAAACTTCGCTATATCCGTGTTTACTAAACGAGTTTTACTGTAAATCCAAATTTCATGCATTAAAATTATGAGCATGCAAGAATTAGCTTTCAACCAAAGCAAAATTAAGTGACATAGCAAATTAAAGAAATATCAAAAGGTGAAAAAGGTATCTGTTCATAGAAACTTACCACCTGAAGTGTCTAAAAATGTGTGAAATCATGTGACAGTGGATGATATACTTAGCAAGAAGTCAGACTGCAGGCCTGTATATACTGTTTTCCTACCCTTTATTTTAATTTTTTGCATTTAAATTAATATACTCTTCATTCAAAATTTTAATGATATTGCAAGATTTATACTTTGGTGCGTGGTTTAATATTGCATATTTATTGTATTTATAAAATTAATGGATCATCAAACTCCGAAATGAATTTTTGCAAAAAACATTGCTCTCTTATGAAGTTTAATTTTTTTTTTAAAATTGAACAATACATATATAAGTTATGATGAAATTAATGAGTTATTTTTAATTTAGCAAATCACATTAACAAGCTAGCTGTTACAGAGACCTGCAGGCCTGCATACAGTTATAACCAAGCAGGATAAATGACAGAACTTAAACACTCTACCAGCTATACATTAAATGCAATTAAAAGTAACACACTAAGCATGATGCCATCCTTTACACTTTACATACCTATATAAAATTTCATATGAAAAAATGATTTTATATATAATCAATAACTACTTACCTAATGTTATGTTCAGATACTGCTTAGCTGTTCCTGTTTCACAGAGACCAGAATATCCAGACTCACACAGGAACTGTGTGTAAGTGTCATCACTGGTGAGGTTGTAAGTGATGGTACTGGAACGAGTGTACTGACAGCCAGAAGACGGTGAGGCCTCGGAGTGAACTGGGGTCTGTGGTAGTCCCGTGAAGGTAAAGTCTTGGGACTTCTTAGCACACCAACGGATTGTCTGAAATTTTAAATGAAAATTTTAATAAGAGAAGTAAAATCTCAACAGTTTATTTTAAAAATTAGTTGATCTTTATTTAAAAACACCTACAGCACTTGCGTCACTGCCAATCTGTCCAGTACAAGTCAGCTGTATAGCTGTCCCAACTGGAAACTGTCTTGATGGTGTGTTAGAAAATTCACCAAGTATCCTCACAGTTGGCATTTCAATTGTTGTTGGATGGACTGAATTACAAGAAAGATCCATCAATACATAGCACAACATATCATTTAGGCCATAAAAAAAATTTCCTAGTTTCTCATCCGAATTTTTTGAAAAAATTGAGGCGGGTGGGTGGATTTTATTTTATATTTTTTCCATTGTGCAGATTTTTTGTTGACCTGATCAATCGGTGCTGATTTATCTATAATGCCCGAATAAAGTCATAGTAGAGGTCCATTTTAATATGCATCTCTTACTACACATCATCACTTATCTTTCACAACCAATGATCCTTGTTTAACACATATTACGGCAGTTACCATCTTGTCAGCTGTCAAATTCATGCCGACATTCACGTGATTTAAAACAAAAGTTGAATGGTACCTGAATATTGATCCTGATCAGAATTAAGACGAAGAAAAACAGAAATAAAAAAAATTGAGGCAGGGGTAAAAAAATTGGGGCAGCGGGGATGAGAATCTAGGAATTTTTTTATTATGGCCTGAATGAAAATTATGTTAAATGTACAATTGCAATGCAGCATTGTGGAATGGGTACATACCTATGTACGTAACATACTCCTGACTTGTTACTTGAGTCACTAAAGCAGTTGTAAATCCAGACATAATACACATGTATCCAGTGAAATCCTGTGGACACAACACTTGATCTTTAGGAATCGTTAACTTTAGCTGTGCTGTGGCTGGTGTGCTGACAGTGCCTGTTACTGATGCTCTGTTTCTTAACTCTGTGTCCTGCCATGTTGTAGTATTTTGACCACCACTTGAACGAACTGAAACCACATCCTTCATTGAGTAAGTATTTGTATTGTTTTTTTGCAGCTGTATGGTATACACTGTATCAAGTTGTGATGGGTTGACGGTGGAACAGGTTACAACCAGATCATCTTGCCTTAGATTTACAGACAGTGGTTGGACTTGAATTCGCACATTCTGTGTTGATCCTGAAAGTATAATTTGGAAAAAATATATGAACAGAAAGGCAGCAAAAGAAAACTTTGTTGGTTCAATGTAAAATTTGGCAAGTCTAAAGTGAACTGCTTTGACTTGATATTTGTAATATGCATTGTGTCATAGTGTTAAGGATCATCTATACACTAAGTAATGAAAAATGTTTTTTGAACTTTGAAAAAATTGTATAGTAAAGAGGTGAAGATAATGTGTTGATCTTATTTATCTTCAACATACGGTACAATGATGCGCATTAAAGTGGTAAAAATTTTTCGATTGAATGGAATGTTTGGGTCCTTCTTATCGAACGTCAATTGTTACATAATGACATGGCTATTTCTTTAGAAACGAGAAAGCAATATTTGTTGCAATGTTTTAAGACATCCCACTCTCTCTGCAACTAGCAACACAAATTTTGCTGAAATGGGGATTTTGTGAAGTTAGGAAAGTTAGAGACTCTGTAAAACTCACATACTGCAACGAATATGTACAAATTAGGAATTTATCATTATTATTAAAGTTATCACAACATATGTATTGGCCGAATACATGTTTACTCAGTGTTTATATGTAAACTACCCATCTGATTGGCTAACTTATGGAATACTTGTTTTTTCAGGTATTTGAATGAAGTATGTGATGGCTTTTTCCTTTCTAAAGAAATGGGAAGAAGAGGGCCATTAATAGGGCTGGGCAGTAATACTGATATTCAGTTATACTGCGGTATGTTGACAAAAAATATCATATTGCAATACATTTTTGTAATACTAACATTGGCATGTCATTATGCAAGTTCCGACGTTAAATTCAAATGGAAAATTTTACCATTTCAATGCGCATTATTGTATCTACAGTTCTGCCCCAGGAAAAATATTCTCAGACAACATAGTATTTTTGTACAGAAGTTATTGTTGCATACTTAAATGGGGAAAACACATGCAAATGAAGTATAGGTCTAATATAATATTAAGAATAACTGAATTGATCACAGAATGTATAGTATATCAAAGATTTCAAATAAAAGGACAGATCATATAACTCTAACTGCATGAAAATGCCATGAAATTAGAATTCTTCAGTGTGCAGTGATAGAGGGTCGTTAAAATGGCTTGGCAATATTCTGGTATACTGAAGTATGTTGACAAAAAATTAGGGATGGCAACGAATATTCGAACATTTGAATATTCATTCGATGAGTTGATATTCAAATATGAATTTAAGATTCGAATATTCGGTGTTTTTCAGATTTCATAAAAAGAACAACTGTGGTTAATGAATTTTTATAAGAACAGTGCTGGAATTATCCCTATTTAATTTACTAGCGATCAATTTCGATCGCCTTTCTTTCACTACTTTCTTATCCTATAGATATACTTAATTACATTTATTTTGTTTTGAGTAAAGTGTTAAATAATTGTACAATAATGCTTAATGTATAATACGTACAAAACGTACTTTCATAGTTTTTATTAGTTAGATACGATTGGGTCTAGAATCGAGGACAACAAAATGAAAACCTTCTTAGAATGTCTAAAAGACGTGAAGAGTATACTTATCAAAATAAATTTAATTGATCATTGAATGAATGTCCGATAGAATTAGTCTGTAATTAATATTGTAAAGGGCTCAATTTCAGAATAAATGTGTAAATTACTTGATTATCTCGGGTTGTACATAATCCTGAATTTTATATTCATTATCGGGAAATTAGTTAATTACCTAAGAAAATTGTCTATGGAAATATTTGTTTATACTTTAAAAACATTGTATCAAAGGTTATAATCATACATGATTCTATTATTAGGCAGATAATTGTAATTTATTACACGTATTGAAATCTGAAAGTACATATATACCGTTACGAATATATCTTGCACATAGGCGTCGGAACGGGGGGGGGGCTTAGCCCCCCTTTTTTGCAAAGATAGACATAATATAGGCATTGAAAATTGGGGCTTACCTTTTTTCATTGGTTAAGCCCCCCCCCCTTTCAATTAGCCACCCCACTTTCAATTTGCTTCCGACGCCTATGTTGCATTTGGTAAGACGACTGGTTCCACAGTTGGAGCTAATATAAAATATAATACACATGTTTCATTTGTTAAAATTATACTTTTCTACATTTAAATCAATTATTAATTTCAAACATTGACAAATATCAAATGGAATTTCTTATTGTACACCTACAAAAGTCTTCATACAATTTTACTTCCAATATAAGAATACCTACGCTAACAGATTTTATTTATTTTATCGAATATATTCGAATACTTTCATTGAATATTCGAATATGAATTATTGACAAAATTGACATCCCTACAAAAAATATCATATTGCAATACATTTTTGTAATACTGATATACAGTCAAACCTCGTTATCTTGAACCTGTTGGGGCTGAGAAAAAACTTCGAGATATCAGAGGATTTGAGATCTCATTCAAGGGTAAAATACTTAAAAGAATAAGAAGTTGGGACTTCCAAATCACTTTGACCAAAGGGGTCGGCAGTTTTATCCATAAAACAATGTAAACAACAACCATTGAGCTTCGGAAGCATAGCGAACAAATCTACAGGAATGCAACGCTGTTGCTAATGTTAGATTTAAGGGTCTAGTACGGCAAGTGAGAGGGTAATTGGACCAGAAATCAGGTTAGAAACATCGACTGACATGAACTCTACCGTGTGTTGCTGTTTTATTAAATAAAGCGCCAGAGCAGAATTCGTCAAAAACGTGTTGCATTCCTGTTGCTTCGATTGCAAAGCTCACTGGTTGTTGTTTACGTTGCTTTATGGATAAAACAGCCAACTCCTGTGCTTTGACACATCCATGGTATTTGGGAAATCGGTGTTTGAGATGCCGGGGTTCAATTGTACCAGCAAAATTTTTAGACTCAGGAATTCTATCATAAAATATAAAGAAAAGTTGTCAGAAAGGTTTGCGAATCATGCAAACAGTAAGACAAAAGCTGTTGTATCAGGGCCTGGGAAGGGGCTGCACCACATGCACATACTGTCGATAAATGGTGCAATGAAAAATTGGTGCACTGCACCATGCGGCGCGCCCTGCAAAATGCGAGCATGCATGTGCTTGCATTACTTTGCTTATCGCAGTCAGCGCTATCGGTTTGGTATTCTTCATCACAGTTAGATGGAATCTGTAATGTATCATATAATAAAATCAGAACCATCTTTTGGCATATTGACATCCACTGGCAAAGAAACAAAGTTTTTTTCTATGTAGTTTGTGTCAAGTCGTTTTCGACAGTTGATCACAATTTTACGAAAGTCACGCACATGGGAGATTTATATACCCTTTTTCAACGAAGTCTACTTATCTTGGCCTGTCCCTTGATCTCAAAATCGGCATTGTTAAAAAAATGGTGCTTCTGGTTTTAGTATAATTTTTCTAAATACTAGTTGGTTAGAATCTAGACGATGAATGATTGAAGTTCTTACAGGGACCTATATACTAAGGTTAGGGTAGTCAGAGATATATGCATTATCATATAACATCATACCAAGATATATTTTAGAATGTCCCCAAGATAATTTCCCTCGGCCCCTTAAATTTCAAAATGGCTCCATCATTTCATGAACAGTGGGGCCATTGGCCCCACCTATCGCTTGTCCTTCCCAGGCACTGTTGTATAGGTGTATTCAGTTGCATAACTTAAATTAAATCGACAAGATATCTTTTATTGGTTATTTATCATATTTGTGTACATTCTACATGTAAAAGGAAGTTAAAAATATAATAAGAAAATAAATGGAATGCCAAATTATCATATATTCAAATATTTGAACCTATCTTCAATAAATTATACCTATCTTCAAATCAACTGTACCATTCTTCAAATCAATTAAACCTATCTTCAAAGCAATTGTACCTATCTCTAAATGAATAAAAGATAGGTTTAATTCAATTATACCTATTTTTAATTCATTTGAAGATAGGTACAAACGATTTCAAGATAGGTAGTAGAATTGATTTGAAGATAGGTAAAAATGCCATGAATTAAAGATAGGTATAATTGATTTAAAAGATAGGTGCAATTGAATAGAACCTTTCTTTAAAGACATTGACAATTAGCAACTACTCCCCATAAAAATGCTACCGGCAAGTGTAATCTGGTTCCCGTTAAGAATTGAAAAGGCCGTAATTCCGTCAAAAATCAATGAAGCGGAACGAAATGCAAACTTGATCTGTAACTCATCAAGATACACTCACATACCAAAAATCAGCTCAATATCTGCAAGCGTTTAAGAAAAAAGTGCGGAAAACTAAGTGGGACAGACTGACAGACAGACAGAGGGACAGACAGATAGACAGACAGATGGACGGACAGACTCAGAGGAAACCTATAGTCCCCTCCGGTTTCACCGGTAGGGGACTAATAGCACAAAATGAATTGAACCTAGGTATAATTGAATTGTACCTATCTTCAAATCCTCTGTGGATATGTTTCAATTGTACCTATCTTTAAATCAATTGTACCTATCTTCAAATGAATTAAAGATAGGTATAATTCCATTAAAGATAGGTGTAATTTATTTTAACCTAGGTTTAATTATTTAGAGATAGGTATCGGTGTAAATAATTATACCTATCTTTAATTCAATTGTACTTATCTTTAATTCAATTGTACCTATCTTCAAATCATTTGGAGACAGGTTCAAATATTTGAATATATGTTAATTTGGCATTCCATAAAGATACCATTTAAATTTTTTGTTGAAAATATTGCAATACATATCACAATACAGTTAAAAATATCACAATATATATCACAATACAAGTTCTCTACCCAATACTCAGCCCTAGTCATTAAGCAATGAAACATATAAGTATACTGTTGCACTCCTGTCATAATTTACTTATGTTATTAATTTCACCTTAACATCAACTTTAACATGTTTCATGTATTAATACTCGTATGTTATCATAACAAGCAAATTCAAAGAATTGTGGTGACATAAATAAATAAATAATAATTTTGTTTATTTTTACTTTCAACAAATTGAATTGAAACCACTATTTAAGTCTGGAAAAATTCTTTGACTTAATTCATTTTTTAAACAATCATTGTTGTGCTTTAAATTTATCAACATTTGAAAATCTGAGATGGAAATTTATAATTTTCCCTGTGAAAATGATGTAATGAATAGTCCTCCATAAAGCCATTTTCACAGTAGGAATCCTGTAAATCTCAGCAGGAATCAACATGGGTCCATATCAAATTACGGATGCAAAAAGACACATTTGATATTTCAATGACCACCAATGTTTTTAAATCAATAATTAAATTTTATGCCATATAACTAATGCTATACTGATTTTCTTATCATGACACTTATCAATGAGCTTTACTGTACATGCCAGCTGGTACATGCATGCATCATGGATGTAAAAACAATACACTGGACCACAAGTATTCCCTGAAAAACAAGGGGTCCCATGAACCAAAAGTCCATGCTTTTGCACGGACCCAAAAAAATGTCGTCGTCTTTTAGTTTTAAGTTTACTCACCTGTCCTCCATGTAACATTGTGTGAACACAGGACATCATAGCGCACCATCACGGTGAAATGAGGCAGTTAAAGTCATTCTTATCAATGTACAGACGTTTGCAGCAACACCTGTCCTGTATCTTGCATTAAAAAATGTAAATCCACATACTTCTGCTCAACATGCTCAATAACCAACAAAATGTAAGTTATGGTTTAAACACTTGATTTGACATAAATAAATGTTTAATAGACCTTAATGATTCTATGTTCTATTTTATGTTTAAAAGACCTTAATGATCCTTGGTTCTATTCTATGTAAGATGGAATAATTATTTTTATTATACTTTCATGTTAAATACTAAAATCTGATTGGTTTAGAGGCATTTAACAATCCGTAATGTTACCCTCAGCATTAGCAACACACTTGACAACGGGTAACATTACGAAAATATCACATGCGTTCAAATGATGCGCGTACGGTTCACCGTAGAATTCTCAAAACGTCGGTTGTGCGTTTGAAAGAAGTCGAATAAACAACGTCAATAAAAGCTTGCGTCCGATGTAGCTTACTTGAAAACAACAAACGACAGACGAAACATCCTTGCGAGTGCAAACTTTAGATGATAAAGGACTTTTTGAGTAGCAAACAAACAAGAAAGAGGTTGGTAAATCTTTTCCGAAGCTTTCTTATTGAAAAAATAGAAGTGGGGAGTGTGAAAGCTTTCTAAGCGTGAACTTAACGACGATCTCCGAATTTTTTGTATGATATCTGAAATCAATAAGACATTCAGTATAATAAAATAAATAGTGCACGTTTTTTAGGGCTGACGCGTCGGTTGACAATGGTTTTCCTTGGGGTGTCAATTTCAACTGTTACCCTAAAAAACGTGCACTATTTATATAATAAGCTTTCATACATTGCCTGGACTTCTTTATAATTTCAATTTTGTAACTCAGCATTCAATTTAATTAGGTTTTTGCAGTACATATACTTATATGTTATAGTTTATCAGATTCATGATTTATTTTATAAATCATTTTATGTACCAGGGTAAATAGAATTTCACAAAAAAAAAAAATCTCTGACAGAAACTATATTCTTCTCTCCAAAAATTACCTAAAAAATTTTCTCTCAAAAAAAATTTATTGCAATTAAACAATTAAAACACTGTTGATCTATATAGACATCTAAAATGTGGAGGTATATATTACACACAATATAGGTGTCTTCTACACAGACATGAATCATGAAATGATAATTTACTAAAATAAAGTGACCAATGTACATGCAATAATACAAAATTCACTTGCAGATTTTTTCAACTCCTCTTTGCTTTTTTATGTTGTGCAAATGCTACCCTCTTCTGATAATGAATTAGAAATAAAGTTATAGATTAAGTACTATGTGCGTGTTGTAAAGTTTGTCGGAAAAATACAAGCAAATTAAGAGAATGTAGAGGGTCCAATTAACGCTTTCTAATCTCAAAGTCTATGTGTCCATAGATAATATTATGGTTTTGGAGGAAAAGATCATAATAAGTAGGTTGGTAATTAAAGCTGTGCACATGTGGTGGTGAAACCTGGTTGTTTGAGTGTTTTTAACACACTTGATATGGTTATGCAGGAAGAAAGACACGGAACTTCGGTTTATAGAGTCTCCTCTGAGACAGTGGATTCATGGTGGATTCGAACCCACAATGTAAGGATCAACTCCTTACTCTTGAGCAAACACTTTAACCATTGCGCCACATGGGCAAAGAAATTGAGTTTATAAAGGAACTTGGTGGAAAGAGAAACCTGGAGGGGGTACGTGCCTTTTATACAAAATAACAGTTGTGGGGAATGCTTTGTTGAAAGTAGTAAAAGAATTTATGTTAGGAACACATGGGTTAGTTAAAGATCTGTAGAGCTCTTAAGTCTATGAATGGAGATGACACTCATGTCAGTCGTTTCACTGTTCAGTACATGCACTTTACTGCTCCATGCTGATTGCAGCATTTTATCTAAAAATTTTCAACAGCAGTATTTGTTAGTAATAACAATCAAGACAATCATAATCGGAAATTAAACTATTTAGACATATTTTGCACAAATATATCGAGCTTCACGACGATTCATTTTTGTTAGCTACGCTCGCAAAGCTCACTGGTAGGGTTCATGCCTGTTTCCCACTTATTTTTCACTTTACTGCCGACTCCTGTGGGCTATCCTGCAGTATGCACAGATTGAGGCATGTGCATCAATTGTCAAATGTTAATTAATGTAGAAGGATTGAAGTAAAAAACACTTACCAAAAGATGGAAAATTTAGACAGATAACACACAAATATATGAGCTTCATGTTGCTTTCGCGTCTTGTTTTTATTTTATTTTTTTTTCCAGAACACTTCCTACTTCTGTTTTTCAAAATAACATGGCGGTTTACTACGGAGGTATGTTTTGACCTATAAACCTCCGCGCCAGGTAAACAACAATGCAAAAGTACCTTTCTTTACCTCTCCATTGGAGAGTAAATAATCACATATTTGCGGAATTAGCTATTAACAATAAAGTCCTATAGTTTGCAAAAATGATATGAAAACAGAAAATCAAAAGTTTCTATGTAGAACTATATAATCTCGCGCATGTATTTCTATTGCACAGCGGCCAAAATTATGCGGTTACCTGAGCCAGGTGTGATTATGCCAAATTTATGGAACATGTCGAAAGCATTGTAAACTAGCATGATTAAGAGAATCTGACTAATAAATAAGGTGTTCAATACCCATGATGAGTTTAAAAATACCATGATTCATAATATCTTTTAATTATTTTTAAATACACATGTATACACATATACCAATTCTTAATCCTCACAGGCCCAAATTTAGTTAGATCTCAGTTGTGCAAATTAATGTCCACTAGTCGTTTAATACATAATAATAAAGAGAATATTTTTATTATTTTTCTATTTGTCAACTTTTAATTAAAAAAAAAGAAGATGTTTTACTTTTGCGATATGAATTGATGAGATAAATTGGCTAAGATTATAATCTTAGAAATACACGCGAGATTATATAGTTCTACATAAAAACTTTTATATATATATCTTATTTTCTCTGACACCAGGCCCTTTGACCAAGGGGCCGAGAAATTCACAATTCTGGAAGAGGCTCCACTGCTCATCATAACCATCCACCTATAGTTTGTCTACTAAATACCCAGAGAAGAAGATCTTCAAACAAATAAAAAAAAAAAGCACTTTCACTATATAAACAATAGAGCCCCACCCTAACACCAGAATCTCTACTCATCTTATCCATGCTAGTTTATCAAGGGGAGAAAAGAAGACTTTTAAAGAATTTATGTATTTTTACTATATGCCCACGGCCAATCTCGCATACCTTATTGACCGGTTTCGCATAATATTCCGGTCAATAAGCGTATGTCAGATTGGCCGTGGATTTCCGATGATGACAATATGATCATTAGAGCCCCTCACTAACCCAAGAGCCCCTGACAAAGATACTTTGAATTTCACAATTTTGGTAGAGGGCTCAATGCTTATTACAATCATTCCAACAGTTTGACTGCTTGATAACCAGGAGTAGAGAAGAAGATTTTCAAAGATAGCACTAATTTTGATGGTTTCAACCCACCCCTAAGACCCCGGGAGGGGGGGGGGGTAGGGACCATGAAATTCGAAAATTTTGTTCTCCTTTACCCATAGATGCTATATGCCAAAATTGGTTGAAATTGGTTCAGCAGTTCCAGAGTAGAATCTGAAAATGTTCATATGTTACCGCAAGACGAACGACGACGGACGAAAAGAGATAGCAATAGCTAGGTCACTTAAGTGACTCGGGTAATCTAAAAATCTTTTTCTCCAGAACAACTGAACCAGAAAAGATGAAACTCGTGTGAAAGCTTCATTCTACAGTGTAGATTCAAGTTTGTTTAAATCGTGCCCCCGGGGGTATGGTTGGGCCCAACAGGGGATCTACATAGGAATATACATGATTAGGAACTATTTTTAAAAATCTTCTCAGAAAAGCAAAACCATGATTAGTCATATTAATATAGAGAAGCATTCTCAGGTAGTTTAGATTCAACTTTGTTGAAATCATGTTCCCCGGGGGTAGTTGTGGGGCCACAACAGGGGATCAAAGTTTTACATAAGAATATATAAGAAAGATCTTTAAAAATCTTCTTTTCAAAAACGGCAAAGCCATGGTTAGTAATATTAAAATACAGAGAAGTATCCTCGGGTAGTGTAATTTCAAGTTTGTTGAAATTGTGACCCCTTGGGGTAGGGCTGGGCCACAATAGGCGATCAAAGTTTTACAAAGGATTAAATAGGGGGAAAAATCTTTAAAAATCTTCTTCTCAGGAACAGCAATGCGACCTTGATCAGTTATATTAATATGGAATGGAAGTGTAGATTCATTTCTGTTCAAATAATCACCCCCAGTGGGTAGGGTGGGACCACTTTTATATTTAAACTTTTCAACACTGAACTAATTTCTGCTTTTCTCTAACCAAAATACTCAGATGAGCGAAGTGTACCATTGGTCTCTTTTTGATAGATACTAGAGCAAGTTGATAATGTTCACAGTCGAGTAGCTTTGAAACATTTATAACAATTATCATGTCTAGAGTCTTATACCTATGCTCTCAAAAAGAAATATTCTACATCTTTCTATTACCTATTACGTAAGTTGGGTCTAAAAAGATACAGGTGTATATGCCGTTGAAAGATAAAAAGCATAGATGCTTGAGGACAGAACCCCCTCCCGATATAAACTCCCGGGCCTTTTTAACTTTTTCTCATGAATTATCTTTTAATATCATATTTGTGATATAATCCATACCATCAATTTGAATTTGAAAAATTACCTAAAACAAAATTTTAAAAAAAAATCCACCCCACTCTACAGATAAATTTATATATAAAGTGAGGTAGAAATTAGGGAGCGATAAAATACATGTGTTGAGTAAATAACGAAGTCAAAACTACAGAAGGGAGCAGTTAGGTTCTTAATTGACAAGCAACTATAACACCACCAGTAGTGTCACAATGATGATTACCAGTAGTGTCACAATGATGATTTGTAGGCTAGAGTGAGAGAGCTTTCGACAACAAAGAATCCGAGCCAAGGTCATCATGGTGCATCGGGCTGTCCATTCCTTAGTTGCCATTCAACTGCCTCCCCGATTCAGCGAAACAGGAGCAGTCACAAGGGGACACCAACATTTGTACAGGATCTGCGTACCATTGTCTTGAAGGCG
This sequence comes from Saccostrea echinata, assembly GCF_033153115.1. NCBI lineage: Eukaryota > Metazoa > Mollusca > Bivalvia > Ostreida > Ostreidae > Saccostrea > Saccostrea echinata. The sequence goes on along the minus strand of NW_026889779.1, from coordinate 9,311,956 downwards.
TCGTTCTTTCCTACTACCATCAGGATATCACTGGAACCAGCTGCCATGAGACATCATTATGGCCATGTCCCTGGAGACCTTTGAGACCCGGATGCAGGGATTTATAGCACCTGGAAGGAAGCATGACATGTTTTTAATTAGCTTTTTAACTTGTAAATAGCGGTGTGGAACTATTCTCTTTAGAGAAGTGGACAGGCTTTCGCCTACATCCACTTCTCTTCGCAAGCCTTCATCAGAAGGCTTGCGAAGAGAAGATCAGAAGTGGATGTAGGCGAAAGCCTGTCCACTTCTCTAAAGAGAATAGTGTGGAACATCCCCCCCCCACTCCCCTTGCACACGCTCATAACCAAAATGAGACAATGCTGTTGTAGCGGCCCTTTATTTTGATGGAAGAAGAAGTCTTTGAAAAGACTTTGATAAGATGGACATGAAAGAAAAAAAATAAGTAAGTACATGATTTTTTTTTTGAAACTATTAGAAAATGTTGAGGGCATTAATCAGTTAATACTCTAATACTCTGCCCCTTTGTAGTTCTATACAACTGTCCAGAAGGTGTCACTTTGTAATTATCAGTAAATAATTTAAGTAATCTGCTAACCGAAAATAAAGATTTGGAATTCATATCAAAGGAAATAACTGATATTACGTACTAAAGTTCAAATAAAAGTTTAAAAAATAATTTGTTAAAAGAGTCAAATTTGCACGACATCTTCACTAGCCAAGTTTTTTCTAATCGGGTCTTGTAGAGTAGGATTAATTTCCCCTCTAGAATCTCCACCAACCCCATATCCCCCGAAAAACTGGCTCTGGAGTAGGATTTCCCTCCACGAAAAAAGGGTTCTAGAGTAGAATTTTTCTCACGAAAACCCACATCAGATTCAATTTTCCTAGGGTAAATGCTACTCTGTGTAGTAGTTATAGAGTGCAATTTCCCCCAGAGCCAATACCCCCCCCCCCCCCCCAATAAAATATCATGGCTGTACTGATGTACATTGTTTAAAGTGTCCCTTCTTCAAAATGGCGACCAGTTCAATTGAAAAATACAAGGTAGGAAAATTGAAAATTTTAAATCTCCTTTTTATCAGTAAGTGTACAACCAATTCTTTTGAAATATTAAAATCTTATTCTTTTCATCTGGTCAAAACGGTTTCTGAAAACAATGGTACCTGTAAATGTTATCGGTTGGACAATCTTTTTATGTGTCATAAAATTATGTTTTTCCTTTTTGCTCCATGCTCCATGTTTTTGTTAACCAAAAATGTATATTTTTACGCTTACTTTAAGGATAAACTTTTTTAAACAAGAGGCCCAAGGGCCTTAACGGTCACCCGAGTATAATTCAATAGTTTAGAGGATCCATACAGTATAAAATACACTGATAGATGAAGCTTTGTTGCCCAGAAGCAAGAAAAGTAGGAAGATTAGGATCAACAAAATAATTAGTCTAATATTCAGAATCAACTCATAAATTAAGTTCTTATCTGCCCCCCCCCCCCCAATTATCACTTTCACCATGCAGATTATCAACAAACTTCTAGTGCTCTTGAACTATTTTTAATCCCATTTATAAACCTTTCACATTGACCTCTCTTGGTCTTTGAAGAACATTTAATAAGATAAGTTATTTTTGTATCATTTTCATTTATCTATTATTTACAGGTCTACCTGATCATTAAAACTAAGAAAGTACTTTTTGTATTATACAATAAAAATTCTTGCATAATTACTCTTATTCTATTAACCTTTCCTGTACATAATTTACAGTGATTAATAATCAAAGGTGAATGGAAAAAGGGAATAACATTTTCACAATTTAATTAATAGAGCCCCGCACTAACACCAGAACCCCTGACCCAGGGGCCATGAAATTCATAATTTTAAGAGGCACCCTTGCTCATCATAACTATGTACTCAGTTAGTTTGTTTATTACCCAGGAGCAGAGGAGAAGATTTTTTAAGGAATAATGCAGTTTCACTATATAGTCAACAGAGCCCACCCTATCACCAGAACCCCTGATCCTGGGGCCATGAATTTCACAATTTAGGTAGAGGGATTAATGCTTATTACAATCATTCCAACAGTTTGACTGTTTGGTGTCCAGGAGTAAAGAAGAAGATTTTTAAATATTGCATTAGTTTTGATGGTTTGGCCCCACCCCTCAGGTCCAAGGGGGGTAGGGGCCACGAATTTCACAATTTTTGTTCCCCTTCAACCATAGATGCTATATGCCAAAATTGTTTGAAATTGGTTCACTGGTTCCAGAGAAGACGGACGACGACGGACGAAAAGAGATAGCAATAGGTCACCTGAGTAACTCAGGTGACCTAAAAATGGAGTTAATACCCATTCATATGGAAAAATTGTGTTATAAATTCATAATACGAGAAAATTATTCTTTTTGCCCTCTTTGGTATGGGTATGTTGTTTCATAGACACTTAATTTCAATCTTTGTGTACCGGTAGGTCTATATGGTGACGTCTCTATGAGTGAAAAATTCTCGAATGGGATGTAAAACAACACACAATCAATCAATCAATCAATCTTTGTGAGATTTTTGCAAAAGGTGATTTTACATAACGTATACTTTTAGATGAAATATCAAAGAAAATTTTTTTATAATTTATATTTAATTTTTTACCTTCATATTTGTCGCACCAAAGGCATTTCGCTCGCCTTGTTCGCCCTTCTTTGAAAATTTGCAAAACTCTGCTTTGCTCTCTGCTTTCAAATCGATTACTAGTATCACACCGCTGGGTTCGAGGGAACATACTTATGCTTTGGCTTGCAAAAGCAGTGTTTCTTGTTTTGTTTTGTTTCGATTTTATCTTTTTCCCTTTGTAGAACTAATTTAAGCCTATAAGTTCTTTTATTAATGATTTTATATGCTCAGCTTATTTCGTTCTTCGTTGAGTTGCACTGGAAAATGTTCATCCCGGTGCCGAATTTCACTGAGGTTTTCATTAATGATTACAAAAGATCTCCTTAGCAGTGAAGACTGACATTGAACAAGACAGTTGTGAGAAAAACGTTTTTCAGCTCGATGCCAACCCTAGGCCTGGATCGAACGTCATGGCTGATTAGTCGGTAAACAAAATCCACCAGTTGACCTCATTCCAAATCAGAACTGTCGCCTACACCAGTCAGTTTTCTCATTATGATGACGTTACAATTTTGAACAAGTTAACGTACTGGTAGTCAGTTGCCGATAGTTTTTTTTAACTGAATCCAAAGCTCTGCACCGACAGAGAATGTTTTAATTAAACGGCATTGGATCTTAAGATTTTTTGAGTGACTAATTCTATAATTTCCTATGAGTTAATTTTTTGGGGTTTAGATTCAAATATATGGATTCAATTATATCAATCATATTGATCAATTATGATCATTTTATATTTTAAAAGATGTCATACAAAATTTGACAATTCTTGAGTCAAAAACACTCATATATTTTCATTAAAAAATCAGTTGACTTTCATATAAACTTTTAGCCAAAATATTGTCGATATGATTACATGTAAGCATTGATAAACTGAAGAGAGGACATCCTACTCGGAAAACGAAAGAGGGGGAAATTTGGATTCAGAACTTTACAACACTGGTACACTCCTCACAAAGACACAAACTTTGGGTTTGTGCGGAATGTAGCGGATCAGGAAAAAATTGGCCAGCGAAGATGACACGATGTCATTACATTCTGATCCCAGTCAATGGCATGGAAAATAAATCTTTGAAGTTGTGTCCTGTGCATACAATGTATTAGGGATGACTGTGACGATTAACCGGTTAACCGACTAATCGGTCGTAAAGATCGTAACCGGTTACAATTTTAATAAACTGTTAGTCGATACTATTTTGCAGTTTCGAATATGAGTTTAGTCCCGTTATGGAAACAAATAGATTGTATGGGCCAGGAAAGATAACTTTCATGCAAAGAACTACGTACGCTAACTCTCGATTCCCGCCTACCTTTTACACCCATTTAATTCAATACTAATGGCAATTTGGCCATATTTTAAAATATTTTTAGATATGGATACATTTGAATGTTCTTTAAATCTTTCCTTATGTTTAACTCATATAAAATTAAACATATGTAATAGACAAAATACAACTTTTAAGTTGAAAACCCCTTCGAAATTGGTGAAAAAATGAGCATTTTTGTCGTTTTTTTGTCTGTAAACATACGTCCCCCCACCCCCCACCCCCCCGTGAAATGCAAAAAGCTTTGGTATGAATTTGTGAAACAACAATCTATATTACCTGTAAAAATGAATTTTTGTTTCACCGGGGGGGGGGGGGGGTGTTAAAAATATTTTCCGTTTTCCATTGATTTCTATAGTGAAAAACACAAGTTTTACCATAATTATAGAGTTATCTCTCTTTGTTTTCCCAAATAAGTAATGTTTTATGAAAATTCATATAAAATATCTATATAAATATGAAAAATCATTCAAATATGTTAACTTTTGAAAATTTACTTGGAGGTAGGCGGGAGAACAATACTATCGTTCGCAGTTCTTTTACCCGCTTCCGCCACACATATGCCTTTCGCTCTTCCTTTTCCATTTTCGTTTATCTTAAGACGTTCAACATCGAAATTGGTCTCATCAAATCCATGTTTTGCCTTGTAATCCGCTTGCTATCCAACGCTGAGAATAAGGTTAAGTATAACCTTCAGTTAAGGAAATGTTCCGGACAAACAGATCTCAGCCCCCCCAGCTAGAGGTGCAAGAGCTTACACAGCTGTGGCGACAATCACAAGAAGTCAATCAGGTTATAGTATTAAAAGCGCACTCGACAATCAAATGTTTGAACTTTAATTTTAGGGGCTCTTGTGCCTGTCAGTCCTGTAACTACCAGCATTCATGCATGTATTGACACAAGAACCATCCCCGAATTCATTGGTGGTCAAACATAAACAGCTCCCAATCACCCAATACTATGCAAAATTTTAACCAAACGCAGTCAAATCAGCCTTCCCAATCCAATTTTCGATTCCAACAGCCCACTAGTAGACCAAAGAAGTTCCCCCAAAGAGCAAGATGCATGGACCCTAGATTCAACACCAATTAAACCAAAATACTTGAGGCATATCCTCTCCAGTACCTTGATCAACAAACAGCTCAGTATGCCATCTCTGGATTAATCAATGGTTTTCATCTAAGTTATTCCGGCCTAAGGATTTCCTTTCAACCTAATAACAAGAAATCGGCAGAATCACATAAGACTGAATTACTTGGAATCATAAATTAAGAAGTGCAATTAAGCACATGGCAGGTCCTTTCCAGTCTTCCCCAATGTCAAATTTATAGTGTATATAACCCAACATCCTTCCAAAAAAGGGGGTTGGGGTTGGGGTTGGAGGTTGATAACAAATCTTTCTACCTCTATAGGTAATAGTGCGAATGAATTCATTCACCCAGCACATTGTGCTTTGGTCAAGCAATTGAAATGATACAACAGTTCGGAAAAGATGCTTTGGTTTGTAAGACGGACTTGTCAAGTGCTTTTGGTCTTTTGCCAGTACATTCTTCAGATTTTTGCCTTTTGTGGTATTCGTATTTATAGCATGAAATACTTTTGAAAAATTCTCATCAATACTCCAGTGGATTGTCACTTTGAACTCTAAAAATTCAAATATCAATCATTACTTAGGTGATTTTCTTTTCGCGGGTTGTTAGGACTCCTCAGATTGTTTATCTTATTAAACATTTCAAGAAACTTGCCAGGAAATAGGGGTTCCAATAAATCCAAATAAAAGTGAAGGCCCTACCACATTATCATACCTAACAATTCTTGGTCTATGTATAAATACCACCAGTCAAACCATATTTATTTCACACATGCCAACATATTTATGCCAACATTCGAAATAATTCGTTGACATGCGAATTATGTCATCATGCGACTTATTTATGTCAAAATGCGAAATAATTATGTCGACATTCAAAATAATTATAGCTGTTTTATCATATGCTTCATCAAGATTAAATAATGCAAACTCATTAACCACTTCTGTGCCACAGGGCCGATTTTGGGCCGATCACACAGTTGCATAGAGTGCCACGGGGCCGATTTTGGGCCGATTTTATTGAAATGAATTGTGACTTTGTATTTCTTTTACTTCTATTCACCGTAAATAATTATTGAACTTTTGCATCTTTTCATTGCATAACATTAAAGTTTTTTTGGCTTATTTGTAGAATATCATGAAAATTTCGGGCAAATATATGGATAAACAAAGTGAATTTCATACCAGCGTTGATGCCAAGAATTTTTCAAATAAATGAGTTGTACTTATAATACCGGTATTATTACTATAATTGAATATGCTCAATGAACACGATTGCATTTCAAAAGTATATTTTCATACTATTATAAATTCAGTATATTGAGGAACTATTCGTCCATTTAGCAGCAACGGTTAGAATCAAAGTCAGTTTACGTAAATGACGTCATAATAACAAGTACGTGTAAGCCAAACCTTGAGAAAACGTTCCGAGTTTATAGATTACCAGTAATTCCAGGCATTTAGATTGAATGACTGATTGTTTAATTCCGTGATTTAATATTGTCAAGTTTATTTATTTTATTTTGTTGCGTATGAAGACATTGCACATGTCATATTTTCTAAAGAACAAAATAAAATTTATTTCCTGTTTCGTTTTGTTTCCTGTGTTTGATGTATTTTTCGTAGGGATGTCAAAATATTTATATTCCTTAGTCGATTATTCGATTGCATTATTCGAACGATAGTCGAATATTCGGAACATTTTCTGAAAAAAAAAATTTCAAACCTCACTGCTACATGACGTATTTATAACTCAAAAACCCTTTTACTTAAATATATTTAAAAAGTACCATTAAAAGTAATACAACGTAACGCGTGGATAGCATGATTATATGAAATAAATTTAGAAACCTAATTCTCCAAAATGTATGATTTCAGCAGAAATCAGATCGGTCTGTACAGTCATGCAGTCAGTTTTTATTTTAGTAAGCATTAAAAAATTGACAGCCGATATTTTTTAAAGCTTATTTCGAAATAAATGGGGGGGGGGGGTTAACCTCACACTTTTTACACGTCAGGTGCCTATGAAATTGTTAAACAGTTAGATACTGCTTATTCAATTATTCATTGCTCTGGCTATCAAAATGTCCTTAAACAGTTTAAAATGTAAGCGAATTGTAATAATTGTAATAATTGTAATAATTATCGAAGTGTCAAAACATGTCACAGCTATGGTTTGTTCCTTGCATTTGAGCAATCTTAAGATAACAAAAGATAATTGGTACATGGTATACGTCCATTTAATATTCTTACAAACAAAGCCCAGTATATTAGTAATTTATTACAAAAACAACACAGGCCGTTACTGGCAAATACTTCTTGCATTAGTGAAGCACTTATAAGTACATAACAGTATTTCTATACGTACAGGGAAAATCAACTGCTTTTTTGTTTACATTTTCTCAGTTTTGTGATGAGAATTCCATCTTGTTATTACTCATTTATTGCATTTATTGCTAGCGCTCGAGAGCGCTAGCAACTACGTTAGTCTATATTTCTGAAATACGCATGCTCGACTTCACGGGCATTCTGGGAAAACTACTGTAGATAGAGTGTACGATAACAATTTTGTTTTGTCATACAAAAATAGAAATGATCCGAATTTACACTGGCCTTTCCTGTCTGATATGCGCGATATACATTTCGTAGGTTAGAGACAGTCAATACCAGTCTAGATCCGGATTCTAAATTTTTTTTTTTATAAATTTATTGTCTAACCTACACATAAAAGTTCAAGAAAAAATTTGGCCATATAATGCCAAGATTCTAGACATCTAGCTTTCCTTACAGTTTTACCATCTTAGTGGATAATTCCGGCAAGCTCGGAAAAAACAACAAAAACAAAAATCTTTTTCAGAGTATGTCGGAAAGACATGGCAATTTAGTGTTTATCATCTGAAAATACATATGATCTGAAGTTTCGTGTTCTGTTGTCTAACCTGCACGTAAATGAACAAAAAGTAACAGTAACTCGGGTCTTATAAAACCAAGACTGTTATTTCTAAAGTTGTAATGAATACATAGCTTTTCTAATCTACCTTCATAGATCTTTCCGGCAAGCTCGAAAAACCGCGGCAACCTCGGATATGTTTTCCGAGCTTGCCGGAAAGGCCAGAAGGTGCTCATTGGTTCTACTGACCTTTTATTTTTCACCTCGAAATTGAAATTACAGTAAAATACAGAATGCTTAAAGCACAGTTAGGAGTTGTGCAATTGCCGACGTGAAGCACACTCTTAGATCCACCATTCTGAATTGTGACCCCCCCCCCCCACACACACACAAACTCAACCACCAATCTGCTTTCCTATTAATAATAAATCGATTCAGCAAATTTAACAAATGGTTGGGATATCTTCTTCTGTATTTTATTATGCTACAGCGCTAGCTCACCAATCTTTTTAAAAGATAAGCTTGTTTAATTATAATAATATTCGAATGTCGTTTCATTATTCGATCGTCGGTCCATTCGAATGATGGTCGAATAGTCGACTATTCGTTGACATCCCTAATTTTTCGTAAGTTTCCTAAATGCAGATATTACATGCTGCTACTCAACTAAAAGCACCTAATAATTAAACATATTGAAAAGATAACGAAAGCTAATAAGTTAAAATGTTTGATTTTGCTTTAATTGTATTCCGAAATTTTAATTTTAATCAATATTTATTTATCAATATTTATTTTTTATTTGTTCCGTATTGACTTTATTTATTACATATCGGTATAACTTTTAATATTTCATAGATTTTATTAACAAGATACATGAATTCAATGTATTACAGTGAAAGGGGTAATCAGGATCAATTTGATATGTTTGATATGATCATTTTTCTTCCAGAATTTTAATGGAAAATAATGACGCAATTTTATTGAAATCTCTTATGAGTAAATATACATGTACGGCAAATGGATGCAATTCTTTGTATGACAATCTATTTTCGAAAAAGATTGTTAATTTGTTGGTTTTTTTAAATTTTATTTTGTTATAAGGCTATTGATCTTTCTATTTTCATCGTGTAGGATATATCCTAAATATATTTCTTACACTAGTGTGTCAATTTGACCGGAAGTACAGATTATTTAGATTTTTGCAAAGGAAGTAAAAATTGCACCTCTCTCTGATGATGACTATACAAAATCAAGGCGTGTACAAATTACAAAGTGTTGCTATATATTTTTCTGATTTTCCCCTTTGAATTAATGCTAATCATGCATCAGATAAATGATATATTGGGGACTAGGTAAATATAAAACAATTATTTAAAATCCATTTAAATCTGCAGTAGAAACTTGCCTAAAGCGCAGAATGGGGAAAGGGGGGGGGATAGAAAAATGAAAAACAAGCAGAAAAAACAATATATTAAAGGTGATTATTTTGATAATTCTCACTATTGTTTAGGGCTTCAAGAAGAAAGAAAAAACGGCAAGGGGACAGCCGTCTTTGAGTTTAAAAAAATATAAACTAAATACATGTATTATATTATAGCAAATGACTATTTCTTAAAAAAAAAAGAAATGGGTGAAACTCGGTCCATCCCCACCCCAACCCCCATCCGTTAGAGTACGTACGTGCTACGAAATATGCGATTTTTCTAAATATCGACCTTTTCCTTACTAACTCGTGTGAGTTCCATTTACATTACATGTACATGTGTGTAGTTGTTCCTTTGAAGACATTATATATATAGACAAATACAATTTCAGAGAGAGAGAGAGAGAGAGAGAGAGAGAGAGAGAGAGAGAGAGAGAGAGAATAAAAACAGTTACTAAAATAGCGATTTAGTTTGAATCGTTTTGAATACATTATTATAATGCTTTAAACTTATTGATTGACTTTTTCAGTAATTCTCAAGTGTTGATTTTCTCAGTTAAATTAGTATAGCATAAAGTGACCGAGCATTTTTTTTTGGTGTGTGTGTGTGTGTATTTTTCTTTAATTCAGGGGGGATGTTAAATCTGAATTTATTAAATAATTAACTTATCTGATATTTTTTGGAGAGGATCCCCCCTCCCAAAAGGGAGGGGGCTACATTATTGCAGCTAGTTTTATTAAACCACCAATCCTTTTTAATTATGTTACCATGAATATTTTTTAAGATACAAAATACGAAAAAAAGGTGGAATTTTGTGAAGTCTCTTTCAAATTTTACTAGGGTGAGTTTACGTACATGTATGCTTAAAATATTTATTTTAAATCATAATACGATCGATATATTTATTTAAAATTTTGATAACGCCCGATATTCGGACGCTCGGAATGGGATTGAGCCGTGAAGAACCGGGTCTAAAAAATTAATACACTGTATATTTTTTGTTTCCTATTAAAAGATCGCAAGTGGACTGGTGTAACTGAAAAATATATTAAAAGATAAATGGGCTTCGTTCAAGTATTGCAAGTTGATAATAAATCAACAGGAAGGATTAATTGCCAAAAATTAAGGCGATATATACTAATATATGAATCTTTAACTTTAGTGATCTAATGGAGGGCGATTTTCATAATTTGTGGTTGATCTATGCTTGAGTAGACCATCCATCAAAAAAAGCAGTTTTTGTTTAATCTTGTATTAAAAGAAGCATGGAATCGGATACAAAGCTTACGGACTGCAGGTAACGTAGGATGTTAAGTTTTAAAAACTATGTACGATTCATGAGGCGAGTTGGGGGGGGGGGGTCCTTCATTTTGAAATGTTCCATTTGAGTTATTAAATATCTATATGTAAAAGTAACGAAAAACCAACCTTAGGAAATACAAAGCCCACTTAAAAAGTATGAGGAGAGAGTCGTGTATTTGAAAAAAAAACTTAACCAAGCCCCCTCCCCCTTTCCCCTTCATTCATATACATGTTTATACCCGATACACAAAATATATTTTTCAAGTTTGAGCTGGTTGCTTCTGACTCATATCCCACTAAAAAAATTTTGAACTCGCCACCGATTTCTGAAAATACTGTAAATTGTATACAAGGGCAAACCGCTGTTTGAGGCCTGAGAGGGCGTTAAATGTTTTAAAAATGAAAAAAAAAAATTACCATTATTCATTTTTTTTCAAGTTAAACGAAAGAACATCGGTCACTGCACACGTTAAATCTAGAATGTGCATCCACTTCCTATAACTATGTAATTGTTGCATAATGCTTCAATATTGGCAATTCTAGCAAAAAGCAATGTACATGTATATATTCATTTACGTTTAATATGTACTCTATACAGAATGAAAATAAAGTAACAGTACTTATAAGGGTTGAGGTAAATCATTCACAATTTACTTAGGAAAAGAATAGAGGCATACAAAGTGAGGACTATTCTATTTCCGACTCTCAGTTTTCAAAGTTCGTACATGTACTAGAAAACAATTATTTTCAAAAAATAGGTAATCAGAAATGTCTTTGACATATTTGATTTTTTATTTCATGTATTTAATGGCATAAAGGTTTGGCGTGTCAAGAAGACAAAAATATCCTAACAGTATTTGAATTCTCAAATCAACAATTGAGATATAGCAATAAAATACGCGCGATTTGTTTTAGGTTTTTAATTTCATGATAAAGGCGTTAACCTCTTTATTACACGGTCTCCTAATCAGTGTAGATTTTCAGACTAGCTGGTTTATAAGTAAACGAGTTTGTTGGGGTATATCTTTTTTTTCTTTAGGAAGAAAATCCCATAAAATTTCATACAGAATGCGTTCAGAATACTTTTATTTTTAAACAATGTATTTATCTTCCGTACATTGTAAATACATACCAGTATGCAAAATGGAAAGTTTACCAATGTCTCTTTCTTTTAAAATTACTTTGTTCCAGATCATGCGCTGAAAGAGGATCTTCCTCGCCTTGTTAAAATTTGTTGAAATTATACATAAAGCAGGTGCGATTTACGTCATTGATACAACGTAAACCCGCAATTTTTAATAACGTCACAGCTTCCCGAGTACCCATTCCATAACTGTTTTATTATACCGAAACAATCATGGGAAACTCAGACATTTTAAAAACAATATAGAGGCATTTAGATAATCACAAATGCATGTGATTAAAAATATTGTAAGATAACTAATGCATCAATACCGAAGAAAATAAAATTATTAAAAAATATAAAATATTTTCACAGACACTTCGAAGGATTATCGTTGTCTTCATTTTGCTAGAATTCCAGTATGATTTTGACATCGCATGTCGAAATGTTTTGACGTCATAGTTACATTGCTAATAACATTACGTCACAGACTCGAGATTCCTTGAGCGCTCCGCCCACTGTTCATTTTAATTGTTTAAAACTATTAATAAATATTCATGAGGGAGTAGTCCCAGGGAGTAGCTCCGATTTTTCAGGGAGTAGTCCTCCGATGAGGGTAATAGTATCTTCTCAGGGAAATAGGCAGTTTTATGGTATTAATTTTATATAGAGTAATAACAGTAGAGGTATAATAATACTACATATTCACTGGATTTGAAGCCGTATTCACCGGAGGGTCAGTGCACGTGCAGCGGCATTGTGACGTCACAATCATTACCTAACACAAAGTTGAAAACAATGGTTGCAACGGCGGGAGCTAGCTGTATGTCTGAGCAGGAAAATTGTTGGGCAAGTCTATCGCAGGATTATTTTCCAAACATTTCGATGTCTTACACACAGCGAAAGGAAAACACGGAAGTTAGAAGTTGTATTTTGGACATTTTTTTTGTAAATTTTTTCTACGACAGAAGTTCGGTAATGAAAATGCAGTCGTCATAGAGCCTTCAATGTCTTATTCATTAAAATCCTGACTATATAATAAAACCAGAAAAATATCAATATTGACCGAGGCGAAGCCGAGGTCAATATTGATATTTTTCTGGTGAATAACAAACCATATTCACCACCGAAAGAGTCCATAATTGTATAATATTCACCTGGAAGATGATACCGGTATGTTTTATTTTACCGGTATTTTTCTAACATTTATGGATCTCAGCCAATCAGAGACATGGGTATTATTCAAACATAATCGTTAGGGAAATGTGAAGATTTATTCAGACATGAAAAATATTTTTTCTTGGCTGAATAAATCTTCATGTTTCCCCAGTTGTTCATGCAATAAATTGTTTATTTTACCGAAACAATCCATGCTTTTAAACAAATACTGTAAAATTCACACCGCTCTCAAATTCACTTTCAGTTTTAAAAAAGTCACCCAAACACTTCACAGAAATCCCTTGGTCACTTCACAGACAACTGTCTTCAACTTCTTCTGTTTTTAAGCATCCTTATTGCAAAGAAGATCGCAAATTTTGTCACTGCGTGGTATATGAAACCCTTCTACTATTATAAATTTTGTCGTCTGTTTCTCCCAGAAGTTTTCGTTCAACAAACGATAAATGTTTCGGGAAAATGCTGGAGGTTTCCAAAGAGACTGAATATGATAAAAAGCATGACGACGGCATGGAGATAGTGAAGTTTTAATGGCCCTGTCATGTGACTGTCTACAACCAATCAGATAACAAGTTGTATATATAGTATAATTATAATGAGATAATAATGTATTAGTTACATAATTATATAATTCAAGGGGTGATATTTGAGTTATCTAGTGATCATGGCACATTCATGTATATAATGTACAAGCAGAGACTAAAATTGAATTACAAAATCACAAAGTTTAAGATGCAATCATACAATATCTAATTCACAAAGTTTAAGATGCAATCATACAATATCTAATTCACAAAGTTTAAGATGCAATCATACAATATCTAATATCTATATATAAGCATACAGAATCACAAAAAATATTCAAAAAAGAGAGAAGATGGACGAACAAGACGAACGAAATGCCTATAATGCGAAAAACATGACATTGAAAAATAGATCTCATTTATAACAAAATTACCTTTGATATTTCGAAACCCCAGGAATTCCATATTCTTTTCTAATAACAGAATAATTTTTGCCTGAAAATTTTCCTCAGGAAAGTTTTGTTCATCATAATTTTATAAATCCATTTAATACATGTGCTAAATTCACATTTTTATATATCCGAAGCTATAGGCATTCTGCACGCAAAGTTCACCCATCTCCTTTTTATAATTTAACAATTACAATACAAAATATATGTGCATACTTAATGCATTCTGAAATCTTACTTGGCAAATGATATGTATTTCCCATAAAATATTGTAATTCTTCAAATATCTTAATTTTGTGATAACTGAAGAAGTTCAATATTGTAAGCCACTCTTATGCTTGATAATTAAAAACTAGATGTGTCGTAACGCCACGAATGCCCCCCCCCCCCCCCCCCCCCAGGCAGCCAAAATTTCAAATGCCATATTTAGATTTAAATTTGTATTGAAACTCATCTGACAGGTATTTTCTGGTAAAATATCTGCATATGCTATTTCAACCTTTTACACACTTCCCTACAAAAGTAAACTTACGCACTTGTTCACCCAAATTAAAAAAACAACAACACATTTTACTATGTATCGCAGTTGAAATAGGCAAAATTAAAACTATTGTCAAGTTCAATTTCTTGTTGCTAAATATTTTGACCTATAAAAATTATTTTATATTAAAAAAAATCAAAAAATGATTTTGAAAATTGTTCGCCTGTCTAGAAAATAAAATGCAGCTGTGTAAATTATTTATTTGATCCTGATCAGTAATCTCAAATTAAAATGTATTTTCCTGAAAATATTCTTATTTTTTCTTCAGTATTTTAATACAATGTATTTGAAAAAAACCCTGAAAAGTAATGATAATAGGTACGAGTGGATCAATTTTGAAAAAAAAAACGTTTTCAGTGTTTAAAGATGTATAAAGATTACTGCAACGAGAGCTTCTACTTAGTAAACATTCATCACAAAAATGTTATAAAAGATGAACAAATTGCCTTTGAAAAAGAAAAAGGCAATTCATTCAATTCATAGAATTTCATTTTAATGCCCGCTCTTTTTGTAAATTATATTCATAACTGCGGTATTGATTTTAGCCACGATTACCTTTTTTCCAGTCTATTTGATTTACAATTCTTTCATTCTTTTACTGACAAAACAATCTTAAGTAATTCTACATGTACAGCATATCAATTAAGTCAATCCGACATCAAGAATGAAAATATTCTACAAAATATATATAATATAACAAAATATATATACACATCTAATCATAGATACTTGGTATATTATATGGCAAAAACACCGAGGCAAATAATCGGTTATTTGATTAATCACATCATGCATAAACGTGATTACGTATCAAATCAGAGTTAACCACTAAATTACTACTTTGTGTACATGTCTATTGCAACTGAGAAACAATGTCATACTACAGAAGTACAATATAATTTAGAAGAAATTGAAGCAATAATTGTGTCTGCATAAAATGCTATTAACATTTTTTTGTCCAATTTGATCCCGCAAGACACATCTCCTTCTTACTCAAAAATTAAAGGCATTTAAAAAACTTTAATCTTCAGCGTAATACATGTATATCATTGCCTTGCAGCTTACAGTTGAATCTGTGTAAATATTCCTGATTATTTTCTGGTAGATACCCGTATTGATCTTGTCTAGCCAGACATATCCTCCCTTGTAAAAGTGGTAAATATGTCCGTGGACAGAGTCATAGTTTCCATCTATGAAATACAATAAAAATCGTACCTGTCAGTTGATAATATTGCTAGGGGTCATTTGATGTTGTTACCGGAAAATGGCAAGAATTGACTTTAGTGTCCACATTAACACCCCTCCAAGATCAAAGATATAGCCCCGAGTCGTGTTTTTTATTAATCGACTAAACGGCCTCTGAAACTAATTTTACAGACTTTTTGGCGAAAATATTGTAAGCAAGAAACCCAAAATATCCTCCTTCTACGAATAGACACAAGATCTCTGACCTTGTACGGGAGTACTCCTGGCTAAGCCAATATAAAGACTCAAACCTGTGGTGTTATTTTGATTTAAAAAATATTTTTGGAATATCCGTTGGCCAATATCTAGACAATACCCGAACTTCCCAATTTTTTTGTTTATTTTCACAGGAAAATTGAAATAAGGATAATGTCTTTGAATTACTATTTTATCACATACCTGTATATCTTATATTAGTTAAAGGATCAACTCACATTGAACAGATGATCAATCAATATGCTGGCGTGCATCACATTGCCGTTACTTCACCGTCATGGTCGTCACTCATCACGTCATTGGTATAACAATATTTCTCATGTTTATTGTCACCACCATCTCTTTTCTCTGTATGTTCCTCATCCAGGGCTTCATTTTCATGGCCTGTAGAAGGAGTGCTTTGGTGGTCCTCCTGGTAATGTTTGGGTTGTTTCTTACGTGGCTACAGCAGAAGTTTTGTTTTTAGAATTATACTTAAGTTTACACCATTACAACGAATGATGAATACAGGCACGTTTCTATGAATATTCTAAATCGGTAAATTTATTGAATATTATAAAAAATAAATAAATCATAAAACTCCACACTTAACACACCTTGATTACTATCTAGCAAGATTACCAGACCAATAACAAGGGAAACTTTAAAACTTAGCGTTTCAAAAGATTTTTTTTAAATTAATTCAAGTTCTAGAAATGTAATTTTTATTAGTTACGAATTTGCCAATGCAGAAAATTATATCTAAAAATTAATTTCAATGTATTATTTCTAAATTCTAAGACAAAGATATGAATGTCAATGCACATTCAGCATTACATATAACGCAGTAACTATTCTTGAACAACTTTTATTTCTTTTGCAAAAAACGTCTGTCATATACTTCTAGCTGTATAAAGTTTGACAATATTAAGTTGAACAATTTTCAGGTTTTTCTAGATTTTATTTAGCAATGTTTCTGTCGGAAAAATACATTTTCTTTTTCTATAATATCAAAGAGAGTAATGTAACAGGTAACATTTGCAAACAACATATGTACACGAAAGTCTCACAATGGTAACACAATGTGTCAGAATTATCTGACCTAAAATGTTTTTTATCAATTATACCTTATTTTTACAGTTTAAAATGGCGTCTTGACTGAAAGCTCTGTGAAAGAATGGCAAAAGTGCACTTTTAAAAGTTTCACATATATGATATGCTCAGTTTACAAAAAATAAAGACACATTCGGGACACTGAACTATAAAAGTGATCTGTACCTTTATCACAATAAACATCGTACGTAAGCCTTGTCTTTTTCAAAAATCGAAAACATTCAAAACAATTAACTTCCAAATATCGAAAGATAAACATAATCTGTCAATAACATAGTAAAGACAACACAATACAAGCCACACACACACTCACACACAAAGTGAAAATCTTAACACCAAGACAAACATACTGAGTATTTGAGTACACAGAAATAGTCTAAGCCAGTGAACTGTTGACACAGTTTTTATTTCAAACCAAAATTAATAGTTAGTATATAATTATAAAACAATGTATTACTTTTTTTTGCATCGAAATATCTTATTACAAATATAAAAAAAAGACTTAAAAGGGGAAATTAGAGAAGTGTCCATAGTCATGGTTGTCACAGTCAACTGCAAATATCTAAGGCAAGCTATCATGGGTTTAATTAACCATTTTTTTTTTCAACAGGGGAAGAGAAAGACAACTGGAAATAATAGAAAAATGGCTAAAAAGCCAAAGACATCGAAGATGAATACATCTGCTTATTCTTCAAAACTATATTTTTCTTGATAATGCTGAATTAATTACTGATAACTGTCCACAGGAATTCAATTTTGCAAGTTACAATTTTAAAACTAGTTAAAAACTTACATTTTTTAAAACAAGTAAAGTTTTTTTTCGTTACATTTTCAGTTAAAACAAAAAGAAATTGACCCAACAACAAAGAAATAAAAATCACGGATTCGTGTCCTATTTTATTTGTACTGAAAAGTTCTTGTGATTTATCAAAAGTAAATCTCATTCATAGTTATTGAAAATGAAGAACTGTGGAATGACTTTAATTAGCTTGGACCAATATTTGAGAATTGCTAAACTATGCACATTCAAGGGATTTCAATATAGCGGACGAACGTGTCATCATCGAAAATATTGCTTCATGTCATATTTTCCGAGGCTAAAACTTTTTGGAAAATTCCACGAAGTAAGATACCCCAACTTTGAAAATGATTATACAGTAAATACACTGTGTTGGATTTGATGTTTCCTACTATTTTATACAAAATGACGTCAAAGACACCTGGTAGTAAGAATTTTTAAAAGAAAATCATTCAAATCCTTAATGGTACAGTTTCATATCAATATATTTTTTTACAATTACAAAAAAAAAATCTTTGGTCAAATGGATTGATTACTGCATCTAAGGTTTTTATGCAGTTTTGCCAAATGTAACACTAGCGTATTCTGTATTGCTGACTTCCATCTTGGGTTTGGACTGGGATTTGATACTGCCTCCTTGGGGTCGGACTGTTATTTCAAGGTCGGCGTAATGGAGTTCCGTCTTTGCCTCCTCCTTTGCCTCGTCATTGTCTTTTTTGTCATCGTTTTCCTTCTGAAGACCAAAAACAAAAACGGAAATTTTTGTAACAGTGAAGCATGGCATACTGGCATGACCCTGCCATCACTCTAAAATTGGGCTTCTCCTAGTTTGTAAAAGATTAGTTGTTACATACATTGTATATTCTACATGGAATTAAAAGGGGGTATTTTGATAAGCCAGTGATAATTTTTTGTTCATGCAGTGTTAAGATTCGTTCTCTGGATCTCCTCATGCAGTCAGAGATTAAGTAGTCTTAATATGGTACTTTTATACCATGTTGACATAAAAAGAAAGACTGCAATATATATTTCATGTCCAAGAGATAAATAGAGTATTTCGATGAACACATTGTATACAACCCAGGATATATATAATACATTCTAAAATTTCAGTGTTGGAACATAAGCTAATTAGAAGCTACAAATACCAACATTATTGAATATTACAATATTTATATATAATTGAAATAAGAATATAAAATTTACATTTCTGGTTATTTTAAACTAAAAGAATGATACAAAATGTGCTTTTGAAATAATATGCCTGCAATCCAATTCCCAAATTTTAAGACTATTTCAAAATATAAATTTCAACATATCAGCAAGTCTTTCAGATTTCATACAAATGGTTTCATATAGATCGTATTTCACTGCATAACGATATAAATGATTTTTTCGAATTTGACCTACATACAACATCATTCATATAGACAAACAAAAAACAAAACTAATATCATGCTTATGATATCTTTCAACTCCTATATAGTTGAAATAAAATACATACTAGTATATTTTTTAAATTGTTCTTGCATGTTAGCATTCAAGTTATACCAATAAATATTACAGAATGCTTATATGAAATTCACAAGGAGAGTTACTTTTTTTTAAAATCACATTTGGCGTATATAATTTATGACATTAAAAAAGCATAAGATAATAATAATTTTGTTATAAATAATTACATTGCTTGAGATAATGCAACATTTTTCAATATTTAGTATTAAAAAATGAAAATACGGCCAAATGAAAACAAGCAAACAAACTAAACAAAATTTTAAAAAAATGAAAATATGGCCAAATGAAAACAAGCAAATAAAGTAAACAAAATTAAAAAAAAAAGAAAAAGAAAAAGAAAATACGGCCAAATGAAAACAAGCAAACAAACTAAACAAAATCATAGATAAAATAACATTTAATCTTTAAAATACAATCGCTTTTATTAAAAACCAACTGGTTAAAAAAGCAGAAATTAAAAGTGTGAAAACAATTTTGAATTTAGAAAAAGACATCTAGGCTGCAGGAATGAAAAAAATTATGAAAGTTATGAAAGAATTTGCTACATGTATGAATTAGAAAAGATAAAGACAAGTTCTTTAATAAGTTATAAGAGTCCAAAGGTCACCTCACCTGTTTTTCAGGGACGTTGTTGTTTTTGACGGGCATACTATAAACAGGCCCTTCTGAATTAGATGGTCCATTATATCTAAAACACACAGTCATACAGTAAGTAAACATCTGTTGTATATCAATGATCAATAGTTTGGTTATGATTTATTAGTGTGCGAAATTAAAGGACAATTTCTTTTATTCTACAAGACCTGGTGCAAATATCATAGAAATCTCTGAAAAGCTTCCTCTTCTTGAATTTTAATTCATTTTTTTT
This sequence comes from Saccostrea echinata, assembly GCF_033153115.1. Classification (NCBI taxonomy): domain Eukaryota; kingdom Metazoa; phylum Mollusca; class Bivalvia; order Ostreida; family Ostreidae; genus Saccostrea; species Saccostrea echinata. Next base: position 9,291,719 of record NW_026889779.1, on the reverse strand, counting down.
TTTTAATTTTTCATTATAAAATGGTACATCTTCATTTACTTTCCACATGAAATTCCTTAGGGATCAACACTAATACTAGATATAACTGTTGGAACCAAATCATGATAAAGACATCTGAATTCGAATCAAATGTCTTTAAATCATTAAATTAACTTACCCTGGAACGTTTTCCTTTGTTTTGTCTGAAAGGAATAAATGAGAATCAGACTGAGAGTTTACTTTGATTTTGTTAATGCAAACACCTTTATCCTGACAGAAAACATCACATTTAAAAAAAAGTTAATTCTATACGTATTAATTTCGTTTACAAGCATAATTCTTACTATGCTACAGTGTATATTTTAAAAATGACAAGAATGAAAGAAAGAGGTTGTAAATTTTAATTAATCCATGCGATATCGCATCAAGATTGGTAATCATCGAACTACTGCAAGTGGAAGTCGAGTGGAAAGAAATTAGAAATGTGTCTTTAAAAAGCCGCAGAACCGGCATTCTCATTCTTAATTTGGGATGGATATCAAATGAGGTAAAGTTTGCATTTAGCGAGTAAATGTACGTGCATTAATTCATGCATAAAAGATCATGCATTTACTCCTGTCTGAAATATCGAGGCAATATTAAGAAGCAGTTCATTTTGCATCATATCCGTACATGATTTTCATTACATGCATATAAACACTTAACAGTAATTCATTTCTGCTTGCAGACAATAAGTATTTAATTTAACCACAATTCTGAAATTTTCCCACTTGCAAGAAAACTTTCATTATAGAATACTAGCATATGTAATGTACTAGATATGTTTGTATAGTTACCAGTAGGAGATTCAGTCGCTGATAAAAATAATGTCAGACAGGTGAAAAGGGTGATTTTAATTGTATGTTAACAAAATTGATATGCACTTTCATCTTTGAAAACAATCAGCAAGAGATAGTTTAAAAAAAAAATACTTATTTTTTTCAATTAACAAATTAATGCTCTTAATTTATTTACTGAATATTACTTTCACAGATACAATATTCAAAATGTTTAGGTATGAAAGTACAAAAAGGTTATACAAAAAGTAAACTTATCACCATTTAAGATAAAAACATTAACATTAAAAATCAGTTTCAAGACAATTCAAAATCCATTAATCAATTAATAGCTGGCATGTCTACATCATTTTGTGAAAAGATTTTTACCAAAGTGAAGATCTGACAATGTAGATATCTTTACTTTTTTATTACTGCACAAAGAATATTGGAGACAAATTATATCATCGTAAGAAGATTTCATCAAAGGACTGAAATGACTTACACGATTCACCTGATTTTCTGCGGAGCACCAGGAAATAGACCAGAAGAATGATAACGATAAGAACCACCACCCCTCCGACCACGCCCCCAGCAATGACTGCGATATCATCTGTATCTGAAACGAAAGGCTCGCAATTTAACCTCACAGTACTACTTATGTATTTCAACATATATTCTAACAATCGTTATTGCTAAAATTGTAAAATCAAATGCTACATTATGAAATATTCAACATTTACCAATTCCTTCTTTTTTTCTGAACAGATGGATTGCCTTTAAAAATTGATCATTATCATATGCAGAATTTTTCAAATAATCTTATAATGGTCGCTTTATAAATATGATACTAGTACCTGAAAGGTACATGATGATGAAAGCTGACAATATTGAAGGATGACAGAGTAAAATAAAAGACAGTAAGATGACTGGGAAATATTAAGAACATATCATAATGCAACAAAATATGTATACTGATATGCAGTGAGAATAATTAATTTTTTTTTTAAAGTGCTTGTTTACAGCTTTATTTTCTTCGCTTTTCCGGAAAAAATATAATAAAATTAGTACTGTACTGCAAGGATTTTAACAAAAGACAAATTATGATATGAAAGGAACATGGGGGAAATCCAAAAGGGATTTTGAAAAAAAAAATAAGAAATTGAGAAAAGGTACATAAACAAATTTAAAGCTGTATACAATAATAAAATCAGGATGGAATATTTTTGATATGATTCTAGCTTACGTATTCCAGTAACTTAAAGTACCATGAGGTAATATTTCATTATTTTTATTAAAATTTTATTGGATTTACAATGGAATAACCTACATATAAAATAACAAATGTAGTCAGGTATTAAAACGTATGTAACAGGTTTGGAATATTCATGGTAAAGAGAGAATTTCTCAGTATACATGTACATTGCATATATCTAGATATAAACCAAATCGCAAAACAAAAAATAACCCGAATATCAAGACATTATATTTTATTTTTTTCTATTTTTTTTTTAATTGTGAGTTTAGATATCCGCTTTATGTCTTGATGATGGTTAAATCGGGGAGAAGTCTCTTCTCGATAAAATGAAAAATTCTTGCTTTACCAGGGATGTTTTCAACCTGATAATTCAAACGCATATGAACATTGTGTATAACATGTTCTATAAATACTTGTGTAAATGGACAAAACCCTTATGCAAAAAAGAGGAAACAATGCTTTAATGTTCCTGTTGTGTCATGTTTACCAGTCTGTGAAGACTTCTTTTTTGTGCAGGTGGTTGTTGACTCTTGTGTAGTTGTAGATGTGCTCACTGTGGAAAGGACTACTATGGATAAAGTATATCCAAACTTCACAGGAATACCAAATGTGCAATAAATGATTAATATAAAAGCATTTTTAAAACCACGTGAGCTACCCACCGTGCATTATAAACGTGTATCGAAGAGCATCGGACATCCCCACCCAACCCCTGGGGGGGGGGGATTTATGAAGATTGGTACAAGTTGTACAATAGATATGACTTTATGATGATTTGAATATTTCAACTCTCAGGAAATATTGGAACATTTCTTCATCAAAACCCCAAACTCTGGGGTTTGGGTTTACAGCCAGGGATATGGTAATTAGTAAAATGAAATGCCCGTTTTACGTTTCGTTTTAAGTCAAGGATGCGAAGGTTGATTATCTTAAAGTAAATTTACTGAGATTTTCAAATAATCTCATAAAAATCAATATACAGATCAACACCTTAAGCCGAAGCTTATAATAAAGAAGACAGTGTTTTACTTACAATAGGAAACAGGATAATTTCGAAATATTTAGAACACATACAACACAAACATTCAAAACAAATGGAATGAGGATAACTGGGGGGGGGGATGTTTTGGTAAAAAAGTTTTCTTTTGTCTGGTTTCACACGAATAATTCATCAAATTTACGAAGAATGCAAGAAATTAAATAATAATTAAAGATTTAGTCAGAAAAAGCAAATTGAAAATGGATTAGAAATTAAACAACCAAAATATCCATGAACAATAATTAATCTCTGCACAAATCACAGATGATTTCTTTCAAGAATTACTGCTTTACATTTTCTAGTTAAAACAGTGACAGAATCATAAAGTAATACTAGTATTGCATAATGACAAAATCTGAGTAAAAAAAATTGCAACTTAACGCTGAACATAAAAATACAACAATGAAGTACAAACCTGTGTATGAATACAAATAGGAACTTCCTGTGTTTCAGTAAATGCAAATATTTATGAGAATAGCCCTAAATACATAATTATGCAGAAAGATGTTGAAAAGGTAGAAGTGTGTGTAAGCGGTAAGTTTTACCAGTCTTGGAAGACTCTTGATTTGAACTGCTGGTTGTTGATTCTACTTGTGGAGTTGTACTCACTACAGAAAGGGATAACAGATGATTTCTACGGACAAACTATATTCTCAATGATCCCAAAGATGCAATAAAGATTAAAGTCATAGACAAGCTGGGGGATGGGGTACCATTCATTCTTTGTTCAAAAGCTTATTAAGGCATCCCGGGGACTACTAACTATATAAACATGTATCATATAAGTAGTACAAGTTGTATATGCTCTATGATGATAATGATATTACAATTTTTAGTTTTGAAGAAAGTCGGGCTTCCATTTATGTTTTCCTTAGTAAAATGTTTGTTTACAGCAGAATGACACAAAAACAAGCTTAGTCAATTGACTCAATTCTATACCATTTCACATTTGATCCACATTCAAAAGCCATGATATACTTCGGTCGTGACCAGTTTTTTACTTTCATTTTGTTTTATAGATTATGGCAACAAATTGAAATATAATTACGATATGTCACCTTAATAAACTTAGGTAATCTTTTAAAGGTAAACTACATATACAGTACGTACTCTCTGTTGTCGCCGCATTAGTTGTAACTGTGTCTCCCTCTGTGAAAAAATGACAATGAAAATAAATTACATACCATGCAACTGATCATGATTCACACTACTATAAGACAGAAGCTATCTATCTTTTAAAGACAAACTGCTTTTAGTTTCATTTAATGAAGATTATCTATCCTCTACCTAAAATTGTTTTTATAGGAATTAAAGAACAAGAGGCCCATGGGCCACATCGCTCACCTGAGCACACTGGCTAGGCAAAAGCACGAGTTCAGTATTGAAAAGATTACCACCGCGGGGGGGGGGGGGACTTGAATTTTAAACTACCTGATGATGCTTCCATGTCGATATAACAAATGGCTTTCTTGTACTTGAGATGTTCAAAAAAAATTTCCCATATATTCCTTTGTAAAAATTTTATCCCCCATTGTGGCTCCTCCCTATCCCAGGGGTCATCATTTGAACAAATTTGAATCTACACTACCTGAGGATGCTTCCAAGATATTATAATATATATTTCCATTTAAGACTTTGATCCTCCATTGTGGCCCCACCCTACCTCCGGGGGTCATGATTTGAACAAAATAAAATCTACACTACCTGAGGATGCTTCCACATAAATATGATCAATCAGGGCTTTGCTGTTCCTGAGAAGATTTTTAAAATTTTTCCTAAATATTTCTATGTAAAACTTTGATAGTCGATCATGGCCCCGCCCTACCCCCGTGGGTCATGATTTGAACAAACTTGAATCTACACTACCTGAGGATGCTTCCATATAAATGTGACTCACCATGTCTTTGCTGTTCTTGAGAAGAAGATTTTTAAAGGTTTTTCCTATATATTTCTATGTAAAACTTTGATCCTCCATTGTGGCCCCGCCCTACCCCCGGGGGTCATGATTTGAACAAACGTGAATCTACACTACCTGAGGATGCTTCCATATAAATATGACTCAACATGTCTTTGCTGTTCTTGAGAAGAAGATTTTTAAAGGTTTTTCCTATATATTTCTATGTAAAACTTTGATCCTCCATTGTGGCCCCGCCCTACCCCCGGGGGTCATGATTTGAACAAACTTGAATCTACACTACCTGAGGATGCTTCCACATGAGTTTCATCTTTCCTGGCCCTGTGGTTCTTGAGAAGAAGATTTTTAAAAGATGCTATTAATTTTTCACTAATTCTTTATTATCTCCCCTTGAAAAAGGGCGTGGCCCTTTATTTTAACAAACTTGAATCCCCTTCACCCAAGGATACTTTGTGGCAAGTTTGGTTGAAATTGGCCCAGTGGTTCTTGAGAAGAAGTCGAAAATGTTAAAAGTTTACAGACAGACAGACAGACAGACGGACAGACAGACAGACGGACGCCGGACAAAAAGTGATCAGAAAAGCTCACTTGAGCCTTCGGCTCAGGTGAGCTAAAAAAAACATTGAAAACTATAGTTTATATGAGGTGTTGAAGCTGTCAAATGTGTTGAAAAATGTTATAAATTCTAGATTGTACAAAGGAGATTAGATACTGATGGAAGACTGATAGATGTCACTTAGATGGTGACCATCTCAAACAATATCACTTTCAGTAGGGGAACAATGTAAAAGGGACTTATAAAGGACTTTAATTGGAATTGCCCTAACAAAAAAATACTGTAGTAAACTATAGTTAACTATAGTTTACTATAGTTAACAATAGTAAATCAAAGTTCCAAAGTTTTCACTATAGTAAATCAAAGTTCCAAAGTTTTTACTATTGTAAATCAAAGTTTTCACTATAGTAAATCAAAGTTCCAAAGTTTTCACTATAGTAAATCAAAGTTCCAAAGTTTTTCTATAGTAAATCAAAGTTCCAAAGTTTTCACTATAGTAAATCAAAGTTCCAAAGTTTTAACTATAGTAAATCAAAGTTCGAAAGTTTTTACTATAGTTAATTAAAGTTTCAAAGTTTTCCCTATACTTAATCAAAGTTTCAAAGTTTTTTTTAATAGTTTAACAACTTATGTATTTTTATTAATTTTTTTATTATTTAGTCGTTTTAGGGGAGGGGTGGATATTGGGTTGGTTGGGGCACGTTTTTGTTGTACATCTTTATTTAAATATACAAAGTAGTTAATTCAAATTCAATATTTACTTTTATAAATTTAAAAAAAATACATGTTGACTGAAGTTAATGAAGCAGATATTTTGATTCTAAATGACACAATAATATATTATTTTTTCTCCATAAATAAGACTTGCGTTACATGTGCATAACATTAAAATTAAATGCATTGAAATAAATATTGCTTATTTATCGGCGCAAGCGACAACCTTTACATTAAAATTCATATCTTGTACATTATTCTTTTAGGGGAGGGGTCGGGTTTAAAAATGTTCTCTAAAGCTTTTATGAATCTTAAACTTGAAATATCATAAAATGTAAAGAATGGGAATCAAAAACATAATTCCACAGGATTTATCGTACTTAATCAAAGTTTCAAAGTTTTTACTTTAGTAAATCAAAGTTCCAAAGTTTTTACTATAGTAAATCAAAGTTCCAAAGTTTTCACTGAAGTAAATCAAAGTTCCAAAGTTTTCACTATAGTAAATCAAAGTTCCAAAGTTTTTACTTTGGTACTATAGTTAACTATAGTGAACTATAGTTAACTATAGTTTACTATAGTATTTTTTTTGTTAGGGTGGAGATAACCTTTTATACCAAGAAACGGATTTAGTGTAAGGAGAAGGATAGGCATTTTTTTTTTTTTTACGAGAGGTTAAAACAGAGGAAATAATAAAAGACAACTGCAATCCCCTAAATTTATTGTAAATTTTGTTGATGACTATCCGAAATATGTAACAAAAGATGAACAACGTTTCATGATTTAACAGTCTGTTTTTATAATGACATTTGGCTTGGTTAAAACATACAGGTTCTTGATCCAAGGCACTCTGTGGATGAAGCTTATTAACTTGTCCAATATTAGAAGTAAGACGAGGATTTTACAAAAAGAACTCCTTCAACCTTAAGGAGGTTGGATCCTGTTATCAAAAGTATTGAGAATTTTTTATCAAGTATATTTTTGGAATCTAGACACATAGCTGAATTAAAAATCAAAACCAAAAAATGGAGGTCAATGCGCTTCTTTCGGCGCTACGGAGCATTTAATATGACCTTTTTGCACTTTAATTACGTCTAACACATAAATCAATTTTTCAAAGTTTTTCCTCTAATATTTTTTATCCAAATAAATTATCGGAACAAATACAGTCTTTTTTCATCTTGATTAGTCTCCTTAAAATTTGTGACAACAAAAAAGTTTCATAGTCAATTATTTGACCTTTTTGCACTCAAAAAATATTATTTTTCTGGCATTAAAAATTGAACAAGCAATAAAATCATTTGAAAGTAATGACATTTTTCTGAGATTAAGCAGAATGGTTAAAATTATCTTGTTTATTCAAAAAATAAAATTAAAAGTGGGGGTATGTGATGTTAATTTTTAGATATAACTAAAATAGTGCTAATTTTTAGCCTAAAATGGGCTATTTTTTCCCCAAGACTTTCACAATATATTTGTTATATTTTTCCAATATGATGACAGAATTCATGACGGTTAATTTAATATATTATTTAGGACCAGCATAAAACATTTCACTGCTCAAAATAACTTTGTGTGCAGGCTGCATGTAAAAATAGGAATCCAAACTTAACAATACTGTAAATATTTCGAATGAGAAAAATAGATCATTTTCCTCTATAAAACCTTCCGCCACAAAATATAGTTCCTAACTTAATGCTTTCAGTACGGAATTTAATCATGAGGTTTTAATTGAATATAGTTAAATTAGCATTGCAGAATCCAAATTTATTGTAAGAACTAAAACATTATGCAGAATTTTTTAGATAGAGGTCTACAAAAAAATCTGCTCAAAAGCTTAGGAACGAACCTCGTTAAACTTTTTTCAAGGTTACGGCATATTCTTGGTCAAAGGATGCTCTCTACATGAAGTTCGAGCTACATTGGGCTAAATTTAATGAAGAGTAAATATGTTCTTGACAAACATTTAAACAGAGACTTGTTCTGACCTTTACCTTTGACCTGGAAACTTGGCTCACTGCAGAGCATGAGCAAAAACAATAAACCAGTATTCTACCAATGAAATTGCAGAAAATTGATGAAAGAAACAGTAATTAAAATTTACTACTTACCTAAAGTTATGTTAATGTATTGCTTAGCTGTTCCTGTTCCACAAAGAATAGAATATCCAGACTCACACAGGAATTGTGTGTGGGTATCACTGCTGGTGAGGTTGTATGTGATGGTACTGGAACGTGTGTACTGACAGCCAGTAGATTGTGAGGCTTGGGAATGGACCGGGATCTGTGGTAATCCCGTGAAGGACGATGCTCCGGCAGTCTGAGCACACCAACGTATCGTCTGGAATTTCACAAAATAAATGCAAGTTTCAGGTATAAAATATTCATCATTAAATGATTTTTCAAAAAAGAACCCCCTCCAAAAAGAATTCCAACAAAGGTTGAAGCAAAATGTACAAAAAAGGTTAAAAATTGCTAAAAGACCAAGGAATAAAGGAATTGCGAATTTGATAACGCTGCTTTACAGAATGAGCTAGCATGACAAAATTCATCTTTTGCAAAGACATTTTTCTCATCTGTATGTAAAATATGGAAAATTGCAACATTTATTCCTAGACTTAGTGATGAAAAAAATTTACAGCGCTAGGATCACTGCCGATTTGTCCAGTACATGTCAGTTGTATCGCAGTCCCAACTTTAAATTGTCTATTAGGAGTGTCAGATTCTCCAAGAATTCCGACCCTTGGCACCGAAATCAATGTTGGTTGAACTGAAATATACAATAATTTAATACTGCTTTTATATAACTATGAACTCTAAAACGGAAAAAAAATTGAGAGAATTTTTGGGGTATTGAGTGAAAGACAGAGTAGCCGAGGAGGTATTCTGAGGGATTTTTCTTTGCAAATTCGGAATTCCCAAGAATTCCGATCGGTCGATTTGTACATTGAATTTATCTTCAGATTATTTTTTGAATATTTACAAGTTTTGAGCACTTTGAAATTGCCTTTAACTTTGCAGTGTACAAATTTACAGACATATATGTTTTTGTGAATATCTGAATTTGAATGCAAGGTGTTTCTGACATTTTTAATGACAATTTTTTTTTAAAACAAGTCATGAATTTTGAAAATCTTTTTTAATTTTGTCTTATTGGAGAAATGTCGGGAAATAATCACATAACCTCGTCTTATTTGAGATTTGCTTCACAATTCAAACAGATGATGATTGTGAAGGCCTATCCATGTGTATACCTCTAAAAGACTTCTTCACTGGATCTGTCTCCTGATTAACAACACCTGATGAATCAAAAGCACTTAGGGAACACTTATACTCTGTAAAATCTCCGGGACACGTTACATTCCTGCTGGGGAAAAATAATCGGAGGTGTGCTGTAGAAGATGGAATTAAAGAACCTGTTAATGTAGTTCTGCCTTGTAATGATGTATCCTGATATGCTGTAACAGCCTGTCCATTAGATAAACTGACTGAAGCAGCGTTTTCAAAGATGGTCGTGATGTTTCTTTGCAATTGTATGACAAATACTGAAGTTAGCTGTGAGCTGATAATAGAACAGATGATAGCCACTCCATCCTGTCCCAATTCTACAATTGTTGGTTGGGCCTGAATCTGCAGGAATCGATTGGATGCTGAAAGAAAAACGTAAGTAAAATACATGTACAGGGACTACAAATGCATTTCTAAACAACAAATTTTAAACGTTTTTAGGAGAGGACGCATTTAAGCCATGGTCTCCTAGCTTTAATGAAACATTCTTTGAGAATAGATAAAGTCAAGTCTTTACAAATCGTTACTTTCTAGGTTCACATTTATGTTCATAGAAGCTAGCACAATTAAACTCGGCCTAATTCCAAAATAAAAATTATATTTTTAAATATTTAATAAAATTCGAAGTCTTGATATAAAAATAAAGGATTTCATTGTATCAGAAATTCCACCTTTCCTCCTTTGAAAGCCTGACCTATTTAAGAATTCATCCCCTCTTTCTGATTGTTCCATGACGTGTTTCTTGGATCTACAGTCAAAGTTTTATATCAAATAGGATGATTTCTCGATCATGACAAGGAGCACACGGCGAGTGTGACCGGTCGGCAGGGGATGCTCACTTCTCCTTGGCACCTGATCCCACCTCTGATGTCTTAGAGGTCCGTGTTTGCTCTGCTCCTATTTTGTGATGTTTAATGAACTTTTGAGCTCGAATACTGTTCGTTATCTCCACATATTTCATGATATCCCGCATAGGATAACAAATTCATCAAGGATATAAACAGTCCTTCCTTGAGGTCAGAGAAAAATTGGTATGATTATCAGGCTCAAGATTGTTTTAGTCAAGTTTCAAATAATATACAGAAGACCTAACATATATGACCTAATATCTAGAATGCAGACATTGGTATACCGCAGTTTTTCTCTGCTGTGCGTTTTTTAAAGTGTGTGACGTAAATGGACTGAATTCACTTATGCTTCAGTTATGGCTAATTTTGGTTGAAATCATATGATAAAGGTGATGGGGATATGATTTGTTTCATCTTCATTTTTCAATGGTATTCAACATTCAGATGATCATACAGAATACTTACTGACGTTCAAGGTGACGCTATCACTCTGAGCAGACGGCAGCTCAGTACCAAGGCCTATGTCGTAAGAGATGCCACATCGAAACTCTGCAAAGTTGTCATGCCACTGTACAGTCAGAAAAAAGCCGTGTTTCATATCAAACGTGCCGTTTTCTAATTGCGTTAATATATTGGGACTGGACTCAGACATGATAGGGTAGAATGTTCTATTGCTGGTACCGTTGTATACATCCCGGCGTAACAGATGGACAATAGGACGAGGTCTTCCTGTATTTCCGCTGCATAGGAAAGATATAGTACTCTTTTCTGGGACAGCCGTTGTACTGGCAGTCAGTTGTAGTTTTTCCGGTGAAGCTGAAAGCAACATATAGAATAGATTACTGATACTGTGTGTAATAAACATATAAAATGTTGTACTTTGACCTGAGTTAGCTATGAATTAATGAGCCTTCAAATAATAAGTTCTGAAAAATCCCATTTTTTAGTCTTCAAATGTCCCATTTTTCTTTGAATTTTTTGTTTTTAAATCAAATATTGTAGAATTATTTACGTATTTATTAGTATCGTACTTGAAATGATTTTGTCCAGTTTTAAATTCCCCCAAACACAATTCTGTGAAGAAACAATATATACTTTAAAAAAAAAATAGAGCTGTGTATCTGTGTGTTTAGCGTGTGTGTGTTTCAAACTGATTCATCAGTGATTAAGGAAACTGTGAGGTGTTATAGTTACCAATAGTCCTTATAAGCAGAGAATCTTCACCCACGCCGTCTGACCCTTCAACCTTGACCATGTAGTCTCCTTCATGGATTTGGAAGTCCACTTTATATATTCTTATGTTGACCTTTCTTGTGTTGTCATCTATCACACTCACCCGAACATTAGCGTTCATCGTCCATGATGAGTTTGTGGTGATGTTTAAGTCGCTAATTTTTATTACTTCTTCCATCCCGTTTAGACGAGAGACGGAGAATTCCGATGAATTATCTGGTGTTGTGTAAGTTAGGAAGAAGTCAACTTGTTCTCCTAGCTTGGCTTCGACCACTTTGGGTGTTGTTACAAATGTTGTATCTGAAAAAAATGTTAAGAAATATGAAACTGAAGAAAACTTTTGCCATCAGCAAACATGGAAGTCAGAACAAAATTTGTATGGAAAGCAACTTTTGAAGGTAAAACAAAATGTTTTTGAGACTCTCAGAAAAGAATTCGTTTTGATAAAATGTTCCCATAAGTCTATGACAAACAATTAAATTCCCGGGTCTGACAAAACGCAGGTTTCCCAGTTAATAAATGTACAAATTTTTTTGGGTGTCTTTTACTTATACATCTCAAGTGAGATTTTCCCCGAAAATGTTCAAAACAATTTTAAAATACTAAGCTTTTGTTGTAGGTTCGAACTAAATAGGACATGCTGACCACACTTGGTACACAATTATTATGGTTAAGGTATAAAACTACCTAGATAAATATAAAAGTTACCACAGAGACTGGCAGGAAGAAAAAGAGGGAAAATAATATTTCTATGGGGGATGGTTTTTCAATGAATAGAAATAAATGAAATAAAAAACAGGTGAGAGATGGATCGCTGTCTTTTAACTCTCAACCTTATATAAAGACATATTTTGGGCAGGGGGTTTAAAATCATTTTTGCAATTCTTAAAGATGAAATTCAACAAAATTTCAAATGCATATAGTAAGTTGAATCCCTTCACTTGTTTAGTCTATGAATGGTTCCGGTGGTATTTATGAAAGAAATAAAATTGGTTTTTTAAAATCAAAATCAATCGATGGAAAATACATGGCATAGAGATAAATCTCTTTGTTGGAAAACGAGCTGTGCCTCAAACATTTTCTTCAAGCTGCATAGAGATATTTCCCAAAGATTTATGTAAAGCTCATTTAAATCAAGTATACTAAGTAGTGTTTTCTTTAGTTTAGTTTTTAGTTTAGTCAGACAACACTGGGTGATGGTCGATGGAATGAATTAGTGAATTATCTTTCCATATACACGTTTGTTCCTGTCATTTCACGATTTATATTGTGAAAATTGGTAAGATCATGGATCTAAATAATCTGGGGTTTTTTCTTCTCTACTTTTGATTGGATTAAATGTCATAATTTTCCTTCTAAGATTCCGAAATATTAAAAAATCAGTTTGTTTTATTAGGACAAAAAAATCTTTTTCTACCTCGCAAATTATGACTAGGATTAAAAAGTACGTACTTAATTACCAAATAATGTTCGAAGACAGAAGAAATTCAGATTGAAGAAAGTCGACGGGAAGTCAAGTATTATTTAATTTCCGACGATCGTAGAGGATAGCATGTGTATCAAAAGTCATATTTGACACCAGTACGATGCAAAATAAATGGAAATTAAAATTAATGATCCAACTTACCCTCGCTTTAAATAAAATTTAAGAGGAGGGAATTCAAATATTTCAATATTTATTTCTATGGCATATAAAGATATTATAATTATTATTCATTGCTTATCGAATAATTTCCTAATATACGTCACTCTTGATATTAGATCGTATCTTGTGTATTGTTATACCCGTTCGGATTAAATTATTTATAACATGTAATATCACAGGAAACTAACGCAGGCACGTAGCTGCCTATTGCCTATACGCAAATATGCAAGTACATGTACGTACACATTATTTTAAAAAAATTCTAGGGGAGATCGAGAGAGAGTTATTAGGGAAAAAATATCAATATCATCCAGCAAATACATGTATATGTGTTTCACATTAATTGTTCTCATACTGTTTCGATTCAAATTTTATATTACCATGTCTTTATTATAAAATCTGAAGAAATCTTTTTATTAATTAAATCATAGCCAAATCCAAATAAAACATTCATTAGTTTGTAATTTTTCTATAACACATTGATAAATTTCTTTGAAGATCTTTGAGAAATTTAATATAAATCACATCATTGAAGGCTGTGATTCACAAGAATATGATTGCCATTTTCTGCGTACACTTCACTTCCACCCTGGCTAGCTACGCATAACGTATGAATGGTGTAACCCCATCTTAACCGACCTACATTCTGATATTTTATGTATTTTGGAGACTGCCCTTCTACCAGTAAATTTTGTATACCGGGCAAGCTTAGCAAAATCAGATATGATCTAAAAGGAAGTCATGTTTGGTAAGTTATTGTGTCTTGAAGAATTCATCAGGTTTGCGTGTGTGGTGGTGGTGGTGGTGTGGGGGTGTGGGGGGTTATAACATCCATACGATAGATCTGTGGTAATACTTGATTGTAATAGATGAGTTTATTTTCGAAGCACTTTTATTTTTGGAATGCTCACCAAAGACAAGATGGTTTTCTGTTGATTGCTATTTAATGGCTATCCGTCTTTATAACATTAATCTTCTGATTAAATAAAGGATTTGGGTGTTTCTTTATAATAAAGCAACTACTCTGAGAGTATTGCTGTGGCAATGCGTGCACCACTTTTTGCTCCCACAAATCTTGACGATGCATACATTCAAAGAGTTTTGTTCTTGAAACTATGAGTCAAAGAATTTTGCGAATTTGTAATGTGTTAGCACTATACAATGTAGTCACACTGACTTGCAATACCAAATACCCTCCCCTTTCCCCTCCTTTCAAATATGCTAAATTTACTTTCAAAAAGTCCATGACGTAATACGTAATTGCCAAATGGTATTAAGACCATTTTTCCAGTTATTCAGTTATTATACAAATATTATTACAGTTATTACACCCTTTACAGGCCCGTAGCACGGGTTTTAAAATTGGGGGGGGGGGGGGGGCAACCTTCAACAAACAAGTCTGACAAGCAAACAAACCCTGTCCAAACCCTGGAAATTTTGCACAAAAAAATGTGTGTGGGGGGGGGGGGGAGGGACCAGCATCTAAATGAAAATTAACTATTGCAAAATACTTTACTGGGGGTGGCCTCCCTGACCCCCCCCCCCCCTCCGCCCCTCTTCATGTTCTTCTGGCCTGCTTTAACGGGAAAACATGTAGATTCAGCGTATTTAAGAAGGGTATTTATTTATCCTACTAGCATGACGACAGTGTAGAGTACAAGCTAAGTGTGAATTTATCAAAACTCACATGATAATTCTCAAACATTTCAGATTCAATAGCTCGAGAATCAGTCAGTATGAATGAATGGATTTTAAATACTTCTCTTTTTTGGAGCAGGATGGGCAAATATACTGCTCTAACAATTTCCTCAGGGTGCTTGTTGTAATTACCCCATCTGAACTCTGATGAATTACAAATACACTTATCTAAGTAAGAAGTATATACAGGTATCTATTAAATATGTCAAAAATCTTCTTTTTAGAAGTGAACAATTTGGTGTTTTGTAGAGATATCTAATATAAATATTGTTTAATATATTGTAATCTTTAAATTTTCAAGGTGGATGACAAAAGTGACGAGAGGATAAGAAAACAAGCTTAATACTTAGCGTGTATAGCAATGGAACCCCACCCAATGTTGCATGTTTCCCGTGATAACAACAGTTAAGCCATCTGCATTGTGATAGATTACAAGTCGAAATTGACAGGTAATGTACAAAATAGCTAAGTTAGAGGGATATTGAAGGACAAAATTTCAACAAGCAATACTAAAACCCTAGTCGTTGAGAGAAAAAAAAGTTTCGTAGTTAAATCAGAATTCTACACTAGTTTATCTTGTTGAATCCTGTCAAAGTTGACATTCGGCTGAAGAATTTTTTTTTAAAGGAAAACATTTATTAAAAATAAAATCTGAAACGTACGTTGTTGACTTATTCGCCATAAATGTTATTTTAACCCGAAAGATAAATGTTTTTGCTTTTACGAGATTGTTTATCTGTTAATGGAGTTTTGACCTTAAGTAAAGTATGTGATAAGGGCATTTCAAATCATTCCATCCTGTATACATGTTGTATTTCAGCTATATCCACTTAGAGGCTTTATTTATTTATCATTTTTTTTTATTTGACGTACCTGTTTGGGAAAGAGCTTTTCCATAAAACAATAAAAACAACACAATATAAATACAATATCCCTCCATGTTAAGTCAAGTTGAATAGTCCAATAATAAGATGATGCGCTGCTCTTTGTTGAAGCGGATTTTGAGTCACTGAGCGACAATTACACGATTCCTGAGGTCATAAATATTCTCATGGACCGGGGTCACGATACTACGCCCTCTATATAGAGCATTTATCTGTGTATTGAATTGAAAAAAAGAAAAATTTCCTTAGGTCTCGTTTTCATTATTGCACTGGAGTAACAATGCTGTTTTTAATTTATCTAAGATCATATCTTGGTAAGAGAATGGAAATGCAGTGGTTGAATGTATCTTTTTTCACGTGGTTACTTGTGAATTAAAAGAAAATGAGATGAAAAGAATTTTTTTCTTGGAGATATTTACTTCTTTTTGACAACATGTGTCGTTGATGCATTTTTGGCATGTTATTTTTTTTTCTTTCAGACTTGCATGATCTCTTTCGATTTTCTTGTGGCGTTGATGAACTCAAAACTTGCGTGGAATGTTATAAGAGTACGCACACAGAAATTTTGACAGTCTATATCAGTGGTATTTACAGCATGAATTTAGTAAGAATTCTTAATTGAATTAGATTTCCTTAAGGAGCCTTGCAAAGGCTACTCCACAACGCGGAAATGACTAGTCCTACATGTAACTTAGCAAATGACACATCAATAAAATTAAAGATTTTAATGGATTGATAGATAATTCTCACGACATAAATGATGTACTTACAGCCAGGCCTCGTGGTAAAACGGATCGAACTGTGTAATTTACACAATGACCTTACTTTATTGTCACACAAGTTCAACATAGCCAGTCCGCTTTAATCAACAATTTGTGAGTGATAAACGGAGAGTTTGAATTTACAATTCATAGACAAGAGCGAGTTTTTCACATCCAGAGAGAAAGAAAGAGAGAGAGAGAGAGAGATGAGAGAGCGCATAGTTTTTAAAACATAACCTTAAACAAAGATAAATAAACAATGCTCATGTGGTCCATTTGAAGAAAACGCTCAACAATTACTGACAAAAACAGAAACTGTGAATGCTTATTGTCAGTTATGAGTTTAACAGGATAAGATATATGGAAACTGATTTTAGGAATGGTTCTCTAGATATAAAAGAACAGTTTCTGAAAGAAACTGATAAATTATTATCTGTTTATTAACGTTTGAATACCAATAACATTGATTTGACCACGCCCCCTTTATAAATGCCATTCCGCCTTGAACAAAACTTGTGTTGTAAACGAATGTTGTACAATTTATTGACTGAATCAATAAATCAAAATTTAAGTTTGATAAAATATACTTATCATTTTCATTGATACAAAGGGGAAAAAAGAAAAAGAAAAAAATTTCCCTCGTGTGATCATAATTATTGTCAGTAACATGTATTATCAGTTATATTGAACAGTAGTCAATAAGAAAATTAAACTCTGACTTAATTTGCTAGTGACTCCAATTTCCGGGATTACCAGTCTTTCGATGAATATTTTCAAACTGAGCGGATGCAAAGAGAGGAAAGAGGTGTTAGACAGTTATATACTAGCAACATTAAGCATGTTAAGTCTGCTATCGGGCAAAAAATCGTTTTTGTGTTCTTATCAAATCACATGAGTGGAAAAAAAAATCCAAAATGCTATGTCAAATTACATGTCTTAGCAAGTTTTGACAAGTTCAACCCGATCATCCATCCGCTAAAACAGGTTAAATCATCCGGGACATTGATTATATGCAATACCCAGTGGCATCCTTCTTATGCTGACATATTTAAGCCGAAGGTCTTAATAATGATATCGTACAATGATTTTTTTCTTGATATATTCCCTACAGATGGAAAACAAAATTTTCACCGAGACAAAAATAATTTAAAACATATACATCTCCAAAAACCCTTTCTCTTGACAAAACGACTGAGACAAGTTCCTCTACTAGAAGGTTGGAACCCGTCTCAAAGTGAAAGGTCCCTTTGATATAGATCAATGTTCTATGTTTTACCAATTTGATTTTCAATGTTTTTTTTTTCTTCAGTTATTGACCTCTGACCTCCTAAGAGCTCAAATCTTCCAACCAAACGAACCCGTTTATGAATATATGATACAGTTAGCATGGGAGCCTTACATTAAGTGATTGTTAATAAAAGTACTTATAAAAAAATCAAAGTTGTAAGGATTAAAATCTAAATAAATTTAATACGAGTATCAGTAATAGTTGTTCAGTCTCAAATAGATTTAAGGAGGCTGGGGGGTCAACAAATTAACCATCAGATATAACTTAATTTTTTAGATATGATATCTTAAGCTGTCAGCTATCATTTGGCAAAGAAAAATTTCATACATTTTAGTTTTAAAATTTGATCATTTTTGTATATTTTTATATGGAGCTCTTCTTCTAAAGGAGATCAGTACAGTCTGAAAATGGCCACAACCACCCAGCCCTCTTAAATATGTAATGAATAGACTAGTCATAGTTGTTATTAACAGTATCTCTTTACTGACGAGCATAAAGTGATAGCTATATAACACTTCATGTCCACATACAATTACTCTAACATGACCACAAGATTTGATTGGAATATTCTGTGCTTTGTTAGCTTTGCCATATTGTAAATAATGACGGGTGGTGGTAAATACAATATTTACGATTATTGTATTTGTAATTTTGTTTATTGCCACCCAGTAAATTCAAAATTTATAGGTTGTTGGTGTTTGATATTTTTCACTCCGTTTTAAATCAGAGGGATTATTATTATTTTAATGATCAGTAAACAGGATAAAATAATGTTTAAAAACTTTGCAGATTAGAAGGTTCGATAATTTGATCTGTTTCTATATTTTATGAAAAATGTTAAATATGACGATAAATCTTTACTTTTTAAGAGTTTACTCCCTTTGTATACTTTATTTATGACTTCGTAAAGTGATGACCATATAATTCTCACATTAATGAGGAAAATGAAAAAAAAGGTAGACGGCACATTTTCAAAAAATTAAAATGTACTTAATTACTAGTATTTTCTGCTTCTTCACGCATGGATAAGAAGATGTTCTGTATTCCGTCCTTTCAATAAATGGATTTCTTAGCCTCTGATAACTGAACTATAGAGCTACTACTATATAAGTTTAATTACTTTTTTTAAAAAAAAATAATACTTCTTTATTTACATTCTACATTCTTGACAATAGGTTTTACATTGCTTAAATTCATATCACAATACATTTACAAAGCTTTGAAAAGAAGACAATAACAATAGAAGTAGTAGTGATGATAATACGTACATGTATAAATATTTTTGCCAGACATACATAGAAATATAATTTATTTTTGATTTAAAGTGCCTTAAAGGGGTCTCACCTCACATCAAACGAAAGTCCATACTCAACCCCCTATGGCAATACTACAGAAGGACAGGGCCCCTCCTGCAGTTAAAATAATACTAATAATGTAACAAAAGCATAATATAGGAATCAGTCACAAATACAGAGACAATTCATAGAAGTCTAAGACTTTCATATTTAGTCTATTTTCTATTTTTAAACATAGATTTCATAGTAATACAATAAATTGTTTTTAACATATATTTTAACCTCTTCATCTGTTTCTAATTTATTATCAAACCTTAATTTCATTTTAACTTTATATATAAAACAAGATGTGTTTGTGAAACACTGATGCCTCCGTATGGCAACTTATACATGTTATAGCAAGGTTAAACTCTCTCAAATGCAAATCAATTATTTTGGTACCTAAAGTAAGGTCTTCTTACAAGAAATACACTTGTGAAATATGAAAAACCTAGAACCACCTGTTCAAAAGTTATGGCCAAGGTTAAATTTTTTTTCAAATTAGGTCAAACACCAAGGTCAAGGTCAAAGAGTCAAAGTTGTTGGTATTTAAAGGAAGGTTTTGTCACAAGGATTGCATATGTGAAGTATGAAAGCCCTAGCCCTAAACCTTTCAAAGTTATGGCCAAGATTAAAGCTTTTTAAAAGAAGGTCAAACTCCAAGGTCAAAGGGTCAAAGTTGTTGGTATCCAAAGGAAGGTCTTGTTACAAGAATTACACATATGAAGTATGAAAGCCCTAGCACAAACCGTTCAAATTTTATGGCCAAGGTTAATTTTTTTCAAAAGTATGTCAAACTCCTAGGTCAAGGTGAAAAGGTCAAAGTTGTTTGTATCCAAAGGAAAGTCTTGTCACAAGGATTACGCATGTGAAGTATGAAAGCTCTAGCACCAATAATTTAAAAGTTATGGCCAAGGTTAAAGTTTGGTAAAATTTTGCAAAACTGGGTCAAACTCCAAGGTCAAGGCCAAAAGATCAAATATGGTGGTACCCAAAGAAAGGTCTTGTCACAAGGAATACACATGTGAAATATGAAAGCCATAGCTCCAACCAATCAAAAGTTATGGGCAAGGTTAAAGTTTTTGCAGACAAACAGATGGACGGACAGGGCAAAAACTATATACCCCCGAATCTTCGATACGGGGGCATAAAAAAATACATAATATGATATTAAAAGATTAAGAATCCGTGTATTTCGATTTTCAACCAAAAAAAAAAAAAACAATTACAACATGTTTCCACTGAATATTTGTATCACTAGTAACTTGCCGCATCCCATATTTGTTTTACATTTTTACAATCAAAGATTAAATGTTTAATATCTTCAAGTACATTACAGTTTTTGCATAATTTTGAAACGTTTTTGTTCCAGACACTCACAGTTTTGTTGTTATTTAGTAAGTGATGTAGAAGTTTATAATTAAATTCGGCAAGTTGTTTATCCTTAACAGTAATAATTTTTGATGCATAGATTTGCGCTCTGTGTTCTTCAAAGTTAACATTCAAAAGTTTAGTCCATATATTTTCAGAGTATGGTTAACTAAATTTTTGAGCAATGAAAGCGTTATAGAACATTTTACAACTTAGCTTATCTAACGATGTTTTCTCCTTGTTTCGCAATAAGTATACATTTATATTTGCTATGTTAATAAATTTGCTTTTAATGGTATCCACAATCTTTTCTAAAGGTTTAAAAATTCTTTTCAGCAAACAGTATTCACATAAATAATTAGACTTATTCTTAGTACATTAAGGAAATGTTCAATATCATGGAATTTTTCTTCGCGGTCGAAAAGATCTTTTACGTATAAAATTCCTGCTATACTGTCCCATTTGAATAAAATAAGGACCGTTTTTTAAGTGTTTAATTACTGTTTAATCATTATTACAATTTAAAATTATTATGTGAACTCATCTTAAAATTATCCAAATAGAAGGAAGTCAATCTTAAAGATAAAATTAATGTATTTCAAAATTTATAATCAGCAATCAGCTACTCTCTCTCTCTCTCTCTCTCTATGACTTGAAACGTGAATATATAGGGTAAAACTTTTCACATATTTAGAAGAGGGTCATCTTCACTAGCCAAGAGTTTCTGATCAGAAACCCTTGGCTAGCGAAGATGGAAGAGGATGTGTTTCTTTCATCATGCATAGAGAGTGCCTACTGTAGGACCGAACCCTTCAGTGAGGAGTACTAAGTATATAGCATTGATTCTGAAGTCTTGGGTAATCCCCTCAGGTCGGGGAGGGCTGTGTTGAAATTCTGTAAGATCTTTTTTTTTTTTTTTTTTTTTTTAACCAAAGATGCTGTATATGAAACATAATTTAACATTTTCAAAATTAACAATGAAAAATAAATTAAATATAATCTTCTTCATCGTCACATCATTTTCAAATGGTTATATAAAATTTACTGCAACTAACTAGAATATATAGAATTTGTGGTAAAGGATTTTTTTTTTCAATGAAAAAATCAAAAGGTTGAACTATTTAAGGTATTAATTTGTTCATGTCAAAATTTGTTTCAGTGTACTTTTCAATCTTAATACATGTATTAGATATCTGGTCTTACTTATATTTTAACAGAAATAAATCTATAAAATTTGGGCTAATGATAATGTTAACTTATATATATGCAAGGTTCAGGATAGAGTTACGATGTTTTTCAGAGCTAAAAAGCAATGAAAAAAAAGACCTTTATAAAATGCTTTACAAATACATCTTTATACAAGGGATGATCAAGATTTCAACTTAGAGAGAGGATGAATGGCCCAAAATATACAGAAAAGCAAAAATAATATGATTTTAATATTGCCTATTTTGATGAGATAGCATGGTGTATACGAGTTAATTTAAATTCTCAGTATAATAATTACACATCGACAGGGAAATAGGGTCTAGGTCAAAAGAAGTTTACACTTTTTGCAAATAAATCGAGTTTGTAAAAGACTTCATTTGGAAGTTTATTAGTCAATTTTTTTTCAGAAACAGTACAAGGCACATCCTAAAATGACAATAATAAAAATATTTGATGAAAAACTTGAACACACGTGAATAACAGGAAACAATACAAATAAAACAATATGATATACCAGTAATATTACATAATGATTGCTTTTTAAATAAACATTACACCCAATACCCAAAAGGCTAATCACAGTTTTCCTCAAAAAATGTCTGTGACGAAGAAATAGTTTCAAAACTGTCATGAAGCAAAGAAAGCACCAAGACTTGTTTTCACGTTTTCATTGTTTGCTCCATTAAATGTTGGCTGAACATAACGTAGATTATTGGAAGTTAGTTTTTGATGGCTTACTTCGAATTGCCTGGCCTTTCCGTTCTTTATACTCTGCTCATGAATAGCGTTATTTAAAGCGTTAACGTCTGATAATGGCTCTGGTGATTTCTCCTCAAGTTGTCCATTTTCTACCCTGAGTATTTTTTCTAAGCGCCTTTTCTTGTGGTCCGGAAGATCCCCAACAGGAAGCTGTCTTAAAATCGCCAGCAGTTGTGGACTTACAGCGTAACTCTCCGTTCCCGTTGAGAAGAACGCAACTTTCGTCGTTTCGGCAGATTTTTGAGTAACCGGCAAATGCGGGCGATTAGTCACACCCAAAGTCGTCCGATGACTATGTCTGGGAGTTGGTGGTGTAACTGCTTGTGTCGGCTGCTGTAGAGTTGACCCAGCTGTACTGTGACTATGCTGCTGGGTTTTTATAACAGTTCTATGGCCCTGTGGGTGCTGGAGGTGTTGCTTGTAACGTATATCCGGTTTTGTTTGCTGGCGTAAAGTAGCATGGATTTTAT
This sequence comes from Saccostrea echinata, assembly GCF_033153115.1. Classification (NCBI taxonomy): domain Eukaryota; kingdom Metazoa; phylum Mollusca; class Bivalvia; order Ostreida; family Ostreidae; genus Saccostrea; species Saccostrea echinata. The sequence continues at coordinate 9,268,659 of NW_026889779.1, read as the reverse complement.
TCATTGCACTAGATTTGAGTGTTTGTAGTGGATTTGGTGTCGCCCATCCAGATTGTCTTTCATTATATATTTTATTTCTAATTACATGTTGTATTTTAGTGTTTTTTAGATCCACGGGGGTCCTTTGACTTATGCGAATACCTGGACTCGAGGTAGGCCGAGTGATTTGCCATGAGTGTTTTGGTTCTGAATTAATTGGCCGGGAGATAGCAAATCCATGCATACCAGTCCTCTTGGAGATGTGATTTTGATAATTCCTTTCAGCATTCAGTGGTTTGGATACCAATAAATCTTTGTTCGACCATTGCTTGGAGTTATCTATTGTGTTTGATGATTTTTGAGTGTTCCAGGATTTCGAGTAATTTATTGTGTTCTCAATATTGTGTGGAGATGCCTTGGGTGCAGGACGTTGCAGAGTATGCCCTGTCTGTTGATCGAAATGAGTAATTGTATTTGTTGACTGCCTTCCAACTGATGGGCTTGAACGATCGACTTGATTTTGATGTCCTTGAAGCTGGTTGTGTTCGCTGAAAGATAATCCATTTGTTTGTTTTTCAATAAAAGACTGCATTTTGTAATGTCCTATCTTTCCTGATACGTGATTAGAAAGAGAATTTCTGTGTTGCCAACTTGGTGTTGTTATGTTATACATTACTATGCGACTACTTGGTGTGGTTGTTGCAGTGTAACTCACTGATGAATGCCCAGTATGAGGTAAGTAAGTGTACTTCGGTGTGAATTTGTCGTTGATGTCAAAATTGTGTCCCACAGTTTTGTAGGCATGTGTACTCTTTCTTGGATTAAAAGAGGTAAGAGATGGACTATGGTGAACATAGTCTCCAGATGGGGATTTTGTAAATTTATTTTCTGATTTCATATGAGATCCAGTGAGAGAGTTTTTCAAAGGTAGATATTTTATACGTGAATTGCCTGTATGTTGATGATCAGTGTTTATGATTTCTGGATATCGATATTTATGGCGAGAATTTTCCATTAATGATTGCTTTGTAAGAGAATTTTGCATCGATTGATGTTTACTAAGAGATTCTCGTTTGTTTTGTGTTTGTTGAGTTGAAGTGTGTTGAGCTGCTTTGTTGGTTACATGTAGAACTGGAACTCCGAGGGTAGGTTTAATGGTGGGCTTCACAGAATGTGGCACTGTTGTCTTTGGAGAGTGAGTATGGCTACTTAGAGATATTCCAGACAAAGAAAATGTATATGGGTTGGGTCTATGGCTGGTTTGGGAAGTTCTTAAGTGATGTGAAGGAGAAACGCTTGCACTGGTTTTCGGATTTGTTTTATCAGAAACGGGTTTAACGGCAGTGTGTCGATGGTGTTCCTTCTCTTGAATGCGATTAGCCAATGTGGTATCATACTGTTTCTTGTTTTCCTTACCCACGATTTCACTTTTCTTTTCTTTCTGAGTGCTCGTTCCAATGAAATCCTTCTTTTCTGGAATTTCTAGCACGACGCTATTTTCCACAGTATTGTCTCTCAGTCTTATAGGAGCTGTCGACATTGATATTTCAGGACCTCCACTGAAGCCACTGGAAGGACCCTCATTCGCAGCCAGGATAAAATTTGTTAAAGACAACGGGTCTATTTCCTCAAAAACAATACCATTATTAGAACTCTTTTGACCCACAAATGAAGTAGCACTTAACACCGGCCCTGCCTTGTCTTTTCCAGCTCTTGCTCTCAGCACACTATTTGGAGCTGCGGAAATTGAGCCAGAATAACCCGTTTTCACAGGTGAAACATTTGTTGCTTGTGTTTCCATATTATTCATAAACAGTGATGTAGGACTGTTAAGGGAAAATGCAAACTTTACGAAAGAAGTCGAATCTTTCATTTTTTGTTTGTGTTGTGGCGGAGATAAAGACAAGTTATTTCCTGTATGAAGTGATTTTGGTGCATGTGTCCCACTATGATGTTGACTCATAGTAATTGAGGTCAGTTTATTTTCTGTGTATTGAGATTTTGATTGCTCTACTGTTTTACTATTGCTTTGATGTGTTTCAGATTTTGACGCTTTGGGTGCATCAGTCTTGGAGCTTAACGGAATAGTTTTGTACTCGACGCTAGTGTGTTTGTATGGTTTCATCTCTGGCTTGGCTTTTGTTAAGTAGCCTGTTTGTGAACTTTGTTTCAGACTTTTTTGTTGTTCAGTGTTTAATTGACTAGGTTTGAGACCCATGTCTTTGTTTTGTTTGGTATTTCGAACCGTTGGCACAGTTGGAGTAGGGGCACGAAGGGGTAATATAACGATGCGCCGAACTGTTCGATATTTTGGTCTGTCAGGTTTTGGAGGTCCTGAAATAGTTACGTGATCCATGAAATTCATGAATAGATAACAAAGGAATTCATGTAATTTAAAACTTTTTTTTAATAACATAGGTCAAAAATAATGAATATATAAACATAAATTTCTTTTACATCATTAATAATAAGTTCTGATTTCAAAATACAATACTGAATTACGCATCATTGTTTAATTATTTACAGTTCATAAAAAATCCTTTTAAACTTCTTTCACAATTAAAAAATATATCAAATATAAATGCATGTTGTGGATATTAATAAGCTTCCATCTCCCATTCTTTCTGACATGCGATGCTCAAGACGGAGGTACCCAGTTGGATGTTGTGAGGATTTGTAACACTTTCCTTTGAAGTTGAATCATTTATAACCAGAACACCGATTAATAAAGAATTCACCACCGAATTAAAGATTGTCGAGCTGCTCTAGTGTCTTAAATAGATTAGATAACACAAAATAAAGCACACACACAAGTGTTACAACTGCCTACAAATGCAGCTTCAGTGATTAATTGCGCGCATGCGGACTGCTGGTGACAAAGTGCGTGCGCGGCTATCGTCAGTAATAGTCATGTGATTTGATACCTAATGACAAGGAATTATCCATATATGATGTATCTATGGTCTTCTTATTTCTGATTCGTAGTGAATTATGTTGATGTGTAAGTGATCCTGCCGAGACATCATTTCTAACCGAAATTCGAACTCCATGGCTGTTAGAGGTCCTTAGTTTAACAGGTGCTGACTCCACAAAATTTCTTTTTTTAGGAAGACCAGATAATGTCTGTTTTGCAGCATATGGGGATTTTCTTTCTGATCCATTCAGGTGAAAAGGTCTATGGTGTGGCTTATTTGAGAAAGAAGTACTAAGTGAATTACCAGCAAACAGTTGTTGTTGTTGAAAAGATTTTCTTGGGGCAAATATTTTATTCACTACTGCGGCAATATTTTGCATTTGGGGCTGAGGTGTGTAATATACAGGCTTTCTAAAGAATCTTTCTAGTTTTGTCATTCCTCTATCATGAAATGTGTTTGGGTGAACAGGGCCTAGCGACAAAGAACCTGGATTAGCAATATCAGCTCTGCTTCGTCCAGGATGTGAGTGTGCAATAGAAGGAGATCCCAAACCACCGAACAAATCAACGCGGCTACTTCGCTTTTTGTCGTATGATAGAGAATGAAGGGGCATGTCTATATATATTTGATTATTTGTGTGTGGCATAATGTTTCCAGGGATCATATGGCCACTCAATAGGCTCCTTTTTCGTCGATGTGCCCTTGAAGTCCCTAATGGATTTGTAAGTGATGGTTTAGTACTATCGCCCCAGAAAACTACAGTATTTTGTGAAAGTGAAGAAGACTGTTGTGGTCTAGAAGTAGGTCTCGTATTGGAAATTGAGGACCTGGACTTTGGAATCAAATCTGAGAGCCTCCTATCATTCACTTTCCCAGTTGCGATTAGTTGTTCTCGCATTCTCCTGATTTCCAGAAGTTTTCTTAATATGGCGGCCTTATCTAAACTCGTGCTTCCCAATCTATTAAATTCTGTTTCAGGTCGTTTGGGTTGAGATACTACAAATGTTGAGGAAGCTCTTTGATTTTTAGCCCTATTCCAGGGTTGAGCAACGTTTGTCCTTGAAATTTGAAATTTAGGCAATGATTTGCTTGGGATATTTACTTTTTCTGTGTTATGATTAGACTGTTTTTGAGAGGAAGAAGCTATTTGATGTGTCTTAACCATGGATGGTTGATTATTGAAATGCAATTGTAGAGGAGGTAGATCAGAAATGTGTTCATGTTTTGGTAGAATTCTATTTATGTTTTTGTCATTAAATGAACTTTTTATGTCTACAATATTGGTTGGTTTGATTGTTAAGTTATTGATATTACCATTACTGGCCTTTTTAATTTCATTTTGTTTCTGCACCGGAGCAGGATTTGAAATTACTACTGCACTGCCTTGGCTTTGAATTGATTTTGTTGATGCAGAGGGGATTTCCTTTACTGTATTCTCAACACTTGATTGTGGTGCCTGTTGCACATTTCCAGTGACTTTAGAATCAAGAAAAGATGATTCAATGACCACACCTGGAAGGGAGAGTTTAATGTTCGGGTTCTCTTTGGACAAGGTTGGAAGATTGTCTGTTTTTCTTGGTGAGGTTGGCGGTGGTGGAATGTACTGATTTTCCTCAACATTACTTACAGACCGTGATATCGGTTGTTCGTTTGTTTTTGTAACTGTTGTACTGAATGATAGCGGTGGTGGGGGAGGCGGTGGAATAAACTGGTTTTCACCACCATGATGTACTTCAATGTGTGAAGCAGATTGTTTGTTTGTTTCTGTAACACTTGTTAATGTTGAATTCTCGAAATCGGGTATGGATTTTGATAAAGGCTTATCAAAAATATTTTTTGCCGAAGGTTTAAAGACATTGACAGTATTAGAAGATAGCTCTTGAGAAGCGGATAGCAGATGACCTTGGTTAGTTTTTTGTTTTTTGTCGAAAGAAATATCATTATTATGATGAAACATTTTGTTAACTGCGTTTGTATGTTTGCCTATTTGATTGAATACAGAAATATCCCTAGATTTTGAAACAGATTCGTCAGCATTGGGTCTCTCCTTTTGTTGTAATTCTTTGATTGAATTACTTTCGATAGAGGTAGTGTCAATTGGTGTTTTATTTACATCTTTGAAAAACGTGTTTTTGGTTTCTTGTTGAAAGAGTGGGATGACGTTAGGTTTAGAAATTATGTTTTCTGTATTTGAATTATGTTTCTGAGATTCTTTTTGAAGTTGATCAGTTTGTTTCGAAGGCAGCCTTTTGTAGGGAGACTCGTCAAGATTGGCTTCAACAACATTATTTATACCTGCTTGATTAACAGTGGTGGCATCGGGGAAATTTGGGGTTACTTTTGTTTCTTCAGGTATTGTATTTAGTTCAGATGCAGTGTCCAAAGAGGGTGTAGGGGTCTGAAAAATTGACTTGCTTTCATCGACAGGTAATTCGACAGGAACATAGGGATCGTGAGATATTTGTTCGCCAAAACTTTGCACTGTGGCCGATGTAGTAGTATCTACCGATTGTTTCAAAACAGGTGTAGTGACTTCATTTTCGACTACTGGTATAGGAATACCTGAGAGGGCTTTTGGAGTTTCTGAATTCATTGAAACACCATCAGGTTGAGTTTGAACCAAGTTTGTTACTTCTTTATTATTCTCTTGTAGTGCATGTGGTATGACTGGGCTTTCTTCAACTAAACGAATATTTTGTGCTTCTGAATCTTTATCTTTCTTTCCTATTATTTCAGATGTTTGTTTCTCTTTCAAAGAAGGATCTTCAATGATAGGGGGCAAGAAAGTTGCATAAATATGCTTAGGAGCCTCTTTAATCATGCTTTCAAGTTCATTTGTTTGTGATTCCTTTGTTGTTTTTGACCTGAGTGCTTGTTTAAAGTTTGTGTTGCTTGTCTCAGTCTCTGATTTTTTAGTTTCGATAAAATCTGCTTTAATGTCTGTTTTCGTAATATCTGAATTTATTTTTGCGTCTTTAATCGACTGTGAGGAAAGTGGAAATGTTATTTTAGCATTTGATTTAAAAGATTTAGGGAGAGAGGAACTTGATGTCGGCTCATTATTTTCAACAACTGTTTGCTCGGGTTTCTTAGAGGATGTATTTGAACTGGTTTTGAAATGACTTTTCGCCTGTGGTGAATCAGAAATATATATATCTGGAATAAATTAAAAGAATAGAAGCATCTTAGAATCTGTAAGTAATATGAATAACATTTTTAAGTGTTCAAAAAAAAATCTTTAGAAGAAAGGTGTACTTATAGTTACAATCATTAGAATTAAATTTATATTGGTATGCATTTTTTCTTAAACATTTGATTTACCTTTGCTGTTTTCTAATATAGAATTAGAAACTTTAGGGCTGCCATCCTTTGCTTTCTTTTCGATTTTCTGCTTAATAACATCATTTTCCATCATGTTAGGATTAGCCAGTTCCGCTGTGGAAGACAGTGGAATGTTTCTTTGCAGAGACTTAGTTCCAACTTGATCTATAGGTACATTATGTAATCCGGACGAAACCGAGTATTGTACTCTAGTTTCCACATGTGGTTGCACTTGTTTTGCTTTCATAGCATTTTTATATCTCCTGACCCATTTAATTAGAAGGTCTTTTGCTTTCGATGATACTTGTAACTTTTTACTTCCAGACCTAGAGGCAAGACGCTGAATCACCATGATGATCTTTTTCACACGACTAGATTCATCTTGTGTCATTTCAACGGATGGAACTAAAGCAGAAGAGGAAGGTGGTGACAAATTTGAAATTCCTGTATTGACCGGTGCAGTGTCATAATTCTGTGTTTGAAGAACACTTTCCGTTTTGTCTGTATTGATAGAATGGACATGTTGAGTAAGTTTTGGTGAAGAAAGACCTACTGGTTTTGTAGGTTTAACTGAAGCATGTGCTACTGTTACTACTGAAGATTGTTTAAGACCTGGTGAAGAAAGGCTGAATGGTTTTTCGATATCTGAAGCATAGGCAACTGCTTTCACAGCAGTTTTTGTTTGCGCGCTTGCAACACTCGAAGTAGATGGTGATCCTAGACCAGATAAAGAGGTTTTAACAATTTCTTTTTTGTTTGTTCTCACAATATTTTGTCTGTCTCGAAGCTTTTTGAAATTGTGTAAGCGCTGCCGAAGAATTTTTAATCTTTGGAAAAGTGCCTGTGTTCTTAATTTGACTGGAATATTATTTATATTCAGTTTCAATTCTGGAGTAAATCTAGTGTCGACAGCTACATCGTTTCCATTTGCCGTAGGGATAACTTGTACGTCACTTTTTACTTCTGTTGCAGCTGGAGGTTGAGGTTGTATTTTCTTCACCTTGACCACTGGTTGCACTGGTTTTGGAGGAGGTATGTAAGGTGTACTTATTTTAGGAGGAGTTATTTTTTCAACTTTCACAACAGGTGGTTGGTATACCACAGGAATATCTTTTTTGGGAGGTTCTTTTTGCTGGGGTTCTTTCGCGACTTCGGGTTTCTTTGGTGCTTTTTTAACTGACACTAGCTGACCGTCAGTTATGGAAGGAATGTTTTTATCTGTTTTCTTTTCGACCTTATGTACTGTAGTTGTCATGGGTGTTGCAGATTGTTTTGCTTTGGATACAACATCGCGGTTTTTACTTTTCTTTCCGACCACGTCTTTCATTATGTCACGAATGACAGTCATCGTTATAGGTTTGTTTGATTTTTTATGCTTGCGAAGTCGACTCACAAGCTTTACAAGCTGGCGTCTGGACAGAGGTAGCCTTCGTAACTTTCTAAGAACTTTTTGAAGAGCTAAGCGGCGTGAGTATTCTTTTCTTCTATGATCGTCGTCGTCATCATCCCTGTCGTCGCTTTCATTGCTGTCCACTTGTCGTCTGCGGGTGTCCCTCCTCTCGCGTCCGTACACGGAAACCTGTGAGAATCCTTCTTCACATGACGCTATAAACAAACCTAAAAAAAATCAAACGTGGAATATGTTTTTCTTGATATTTCTTTCTTTCTTTTTTTTTTAACAATGTAACAATATATGAAATACATATATTTTTGAGGATCGGGGTAAATTTATTATTTTTCCTTGTCTCTACACAATTAATGATCTTTGACATTAGCAGAGGTTTCATGGTTTTTTTTAAGGGTGAAGCCATTCCATTGTGAAGGTCAAATAGAAGAGCATTACGTATTAATTTCTTACAATAGTGGGCAAATATTTTTGATGTCTTTTCCTTCTACTCACTTTAGAGCATGGTATGAAACGATTTAGTAAATCACCATTCAGCGTAAAACAAAAACGAAATGCATGTCTCTTGTAGCATGATAAACTTCCAAACCACATTCTCATATTACACCTTTAATGTGTGAATTGGCTTTACTAATTTATTTAACGATGCCTTATGTTTCTCATCATGTACAATTTAAAATGTATTGTTTCTAATTATAAAGTATTTATTGTTTATGTCATCCAACACTGGCGCGAAATTCTTTTTGTATACCAATTATCATAAAACACGACCCGTTGATAGTGATATGAATTTCTGCCTAATTGGTATTCGGTTAAGTTAATTAAGTTGGACATAACTTGTCGCTATTTTAATTGATCGATTGTCAGTATAATCATTTCTTTTATTCTTTTTCAAAAGAAACAATTTACAATAGGTATAAAATTATAAATCATTGAGCGATAAATTGAAAAAGAAAAATCCTCTTTTAAGATGACGTTTGTCGGTAATTATTTTTTAATGAATTATTTGCGGTAAGAGCTAACTTACTTTATGTCAAGTGGTTTTTTGGGAGGAAAAAGAGTTTATGATAAACTTAAGAGAAAAGTGATGTATTATGTTGCTGAGATTCAAATCTTCGTGAAAACAAATGCGTACCTTGTTTATAAGGATTGTAATCAAGTATATGTGTTGAGCTTTGTCCGACAATACAAACGAATCTCATGGTGAATTTCACTTGATCAAATTGATTAGAAAGGAATTTTAAATTCATTCAACTCTGAACAAATTCTATTTGATTATATCTCAGTTTAAACCAATGAATCAATCGGAAAATGATCAGACAATATTGGCATATGTCGCACTAAAAAATAGAAATATGAACATTTATGTGTTGAAATTAGAAGGAGGAAAATAACTTATGGTTATTGAGATTGACAAAAATCAATATTGTCATGTCACCCAATGAGTGCAATATAATAACATTTGAGACTTAAAAATAGCTAACAAGAATCAGAGACTAATACTCAATCAGCCCACAGGTAATAGAACGTGAGCCTTTTATCTTTAATTGATGTTCAATTTTTAATTTAATTAATGATGTTACATCAAAATCTTGGCGTTTATTTGTGGCCTGTGTAGAAAAACTCTTTTCCTGTTATCCTATGATTATATTCTAAACACGTCTTTGACGGAAACGACATAAAATCTCTTTTGAAAGAGGTCTGACAAGGAATTTGACATTCTAATAATCATAATAATTATAGAAGGACTGCACACCTTAAAACGTTTTTGTGGCTTTTTACTATAGGATTTCACGCTAAAAAGAGGTACTTTATTTGGGCGTTTGGTTTCTTTGAACAATGGGAGGTTTTATTTGTGAGCCATAATTGAAAATATTACTCACGACTTCTTGAAACTATGGTAATTTTTTTTAAAGGTCCGACATGCCAAATCTTCCTTTCCATTTACATGCTATTTGAAATGTACATGCACATACTATAACAGATGAAATGATATAATTTTGTACTAATAAATTTGATTTTCTCATATTGTATAATGAGATATTTTAAATGACGTATATTAGCAATTCTTATTGGTGCATATGCAGAACACCAACATCAGAATTACCGATTAACTTCTTATTATGATATTTTCTTACTGAGGGTTTATTTAACATTTCCTTGAGAATTCATGGTTTACTGATTAAACTGCGTATCTAATCTAGAAGTATTTAATGTTAAAGGCTGTACTGGCAAATAAAACTATAAATAATAATAACAACAAACAGATAACTTGTTTACAAATAAGGACAAGGTATTTTTTCCTTACTTCTAATTGTGCTTTTAAAAAAATCAAGCTACAGACGGGTTGCCGAAGTTTTTTTAATGACGTCACAGTGTAACAACGTAATTTTTGTTAAAATACCTTCCGGTAAATTCGAATTTAAATATGAAATGAATTATTTTTATCTTCAAAGATCCTCTTACAATAAGATAACTTTAGGTTGAGTTTTACAACCTATAAAAACCACGAAATTCACTGCAGTAAGAATGACGATTTATGTATATTGCATATTTTTAAAAAGTATTTATTTATTTGGTTTTTTTCTGTATTAATTTTTTTAAAGCAGAAATAATTCTCTATTGTTTACAGTTAGCTCAACAACAAGGTCGGAAGAAACTAATGGTATAATAAAAAAAAAATGAAGGAAACGTTCTTTATCTGTAATCATATAAAACTTAAATAGCTAAAATAAAGCTTTGAAAACAAAAAACAACAAAAGAGTCTAAAAAACAAAACAAAACTGCCATGAATATTTTGGTCATTCATTTATAGCGTTTTTTTTTTTAACATTCAGATTTTCAAAAGTCTTTAGAATGAAATAAAAATTCCGTTTAAAAAATATATCATTATTCCTTTATATCAGAACAAAATTATTTTATACTTACATGAAAATAGACATCCTAAAGAAAAGATTAAGGTAATCCGAAACTTCATATTGTTAAGAGCGAAAGAGGAGTGTGCCTAAATCCTTACACTAACACCGCATACCTGTATTTGTCGAAGAAAAGATCAAAATTATATTAATATTAATGACGACATTAATTAATCCCCGACTGTCAGAAATATGTTACATCATTAACATCGAGTGCACGAGGATCCTTCATTACCATATTTCAATTATTTTAATGATCATAACTAATCGCATTGTGATAAATGGCTGGTCCACATAAAAAAAAAAATTCAGGAAAGACATGACATTTCACGATAAAATAAAACAGAATGAACCTTTAAGCCTGTAGATTAAGAAGCCCATTTGTACATTTTTTTTTTTATTTTATGCTTTTGAGATGGTTAACGTTAAGTTCATTAATTTTTTTACTCACCAAAAATTAAATCGAGTGTAAAAGATGATGATTCCTTCCTGCACAATTAGCTGTATTTCCTTCTAATTATATGACGTATCAGAGTTTGGTTTAATTGGATTGTATGATTAGTGAACATTTATGACTGATTTATAAATGATCATATACCAAGATAAAATCATTAATATCTAGTGCTTTACAATTAGCTACAACACTCTTCTAAATTTAGTGATTTTATTTACTGTTCTAATAACATTTATGGCTTCCTTGATAGGTTTTAAGCGGACAACAGTAATTTGTAACATGCTAGTGTCAAAACTGGTGTTTTTGTGCCTTATAGGTGGATTTTTTTTTTCAAACAGATGTAGATACAGCGAACCTTTAGCCCCTGTCTGACAGGCCATTCACATTTACTTATATTGTGTCTGACCAGGACAAGGAAATTATTTTGTTTAATTTTATTATAAATGTGCAGGTAACTTGCATTGTAGAGAAGAACCTAGATGAAATATATTACACTCAACCTTTCAAATATAGTTTTCTTTACTCTATTTTTTTTTTTGTTTCACACAATGAGTTATATTCACAGATTAAGAAATTCATTCTCAACTCCAGCAATACATGTATACCGTATAACGGGAATTTATTCGGTATTTCAAAGCAGGAGTTTAACATTACAAACATTAAAATCAGTGATGAAAAATTGACTTCTCATGAGTCGTCGCTCAAGGTAATCGAAATTTACAATATAAATTTATCTTGACATTTTGTTGATTAACTTTAAAAAGTTTACAACTTTTTGAAAAAAAGCACAAGTTTCCTGGACTTTTCTACTCAAAATTGTAAGACCTATTGCTAAAAAAGGACCCATAGTGTAATGGTGAAAAAAGTCAAGATATCGAAAAAAATTAATATAAAAATCAATGACTTAACAATTGGTATGAACTGCCAGTCAAAGTGAACCAACGATAGGCTGTATTTGCAAACACTGCCATAGATTTATCGAAATTCTGACTTTTTAAGAAATTGTTAAAAGCTCTGTTACATCAAATTATTTGTCAGCAGCCCGTCTAAGTTTGAAAAAATGATTGTTCTCAGGTAATGCTATTGTATACTTGATCAGTTGGGAGACGTAAACCCCATATACAGGTGATAGTGGAATATTACTTCATAAATAGGAAAAAGACGAAAGAAAAACTGAGGCCATTCCATTATCATACGGTCCAGTTGTTAGCCAGCTTTTAACGTCTATAGTCAGTAAAATACACAAATGTGAAGCAGAGTGGTGTTTTTTTTTATTTTGAGTTCACTAGAATATATATTGAATCGACACTGGATGAAAATAATATTTGTTAGTACAGTGTACGCCACTGATATATCTAAGTGCCGAATTGAAGGTTACAGCGATATTTTTCTTTTTCTGATGTAGAAGTTTTGTTTTTTAAATATAAATTTTGCTTTTCTAAGAATATAAAAATAAGTCTGTTAATTAGTGCCCACTGGAGTTCCAACAGATTGTTGGAAGAATCCTAATCTCCAAAGACTACATAGGTATTGTCAATGAGGAACTCCAGCATCTTTTTAAAACCAACTTCAGAGTACTTGTAAATTTGTAGAAACTTTTTCTATGTCAAAAATTTTACCGCGAGGAAGGTTTAAATAAAGTTTTACCAAAAACAATTTTGTGATTTCAGATTTTTTAAAAGGTCTTCGGATTTTTTTTTTAGAATCCACTTTTGCTTTACACCACTTTGATATGTTGTGACACAGAACGTCTTTTAAAAGTTTCTCCTTCACAACAGTCGATTTTTTGTGAGAAATACTAAACTCTTCAGTGAATCTTTGCTTTTAAGGATTTTTATGAAACGACCTTTAATGTAAAATATTAGTTTATAAAGGTTTGATTTACACTAAAAGTAAATTAAGATACACCCCTCGTAAAACCTTTTTTTCCCGAAAGATACTGTAAGATAAGTGAATCATCATGATTCTAATATTTTGGTGTACTCCTCTGCTAACCATTCGCATTCTTTGTCTCAGGGTGTGACCCCAAATATAAAGATTTAATACTCTTACATTCCATTATTGTTTTCCTCATAAACTCTTTATTAACTACGTGTTTTTTGTATCAATACAACGCAATTATGAATCACAATAATAAAAATAAGATTGTTTGGTAACATGCTATTTAAGAATGATAGATGATAGTCAATGTAAATGTAAGCTTTAAATGATAATTTTGCCAATTTTTGTCATAAATTTATCAGGTGTGAATACACAGTTTCTTATTTATGTAGTAATATACTGCTATCACCTGCATATGGTGTTTACGCCTCCCAACTTATTCGATAATCAAGAGCATGCTCTCAGTACGATCAATTTTTAAGGCAGGCTACTGGCAGATAAGTTGATGATACATGATTTCAACAATCTTTTTTAAAGTCAGCATTCCGTAAATTCTACGGTCGTTACAATGACGTTGTTAGCAAATATAACCTATCATTGGGTCGTATTTTGGCTGACGTTTTTCATGCCAATTGTTAGGCCTTTGTTTTTTATACTAACTTGTATACTTATACTTTATACCTAATTATCAAATATGTGCAAAACGGGAACACATCGGGGGGGGGGGGCGGAGCGGGTAGGGATATACAAATATAAGTATACACACAATAATTTTTTTCTCATCAATTTGACAAAACGTAACTGTAATTTGATGTTTTTATCAGAGTTTGATAATTTTGTTCCTTACAAGCTGAAGCCACTTTATTTGTGTTCAGTTTATTTCCAGTTTGTAACAAAAACATTGTGGTATATAACGGTACTATATTATTTGTTAAAGATTTTTTTATCTCGCCGAGATCGCAAACTCCTTCAAATACAGTATCTACCACTACCTATAATGTTAATGCAACCTATCCCCCATTTACAGTTTAAATTGAAAAGTTATAAATTCTTATACTTGTTGGAACGAAACAAAGGTACAAATATGAAAAAAAAAAAACACATTCGAAACATTTGTGTAATATCTGTTTTAAAGCCAAATTACCATGCACTTCTAGTAAGTCCGTGTCTGACCATGACTAAGTCATCAAAAGCAATGATGTACGAACATTGTAGGTTTGTTTTTGCTTTCTGTGTTCTCACTTTAATAAAGTTTCGATTCTTAAATCTTGAAAATTTCAGAAAAGCTGTAATAGAATATCTTTTTCCCTTTTCTATGCTCACAAATACTTAGGCGAATATTGATATTTGTTTGTACAGTCTCTTGTAATCTTCTACTTGAATTTTGTTGAAACTGATATGTGATTTTTACTTGTATGCTATCAAACAGAAAAAAGCTAACTGTAGATATCTGTAAGCAAAATTTAATCTGCGTTTGAGAAATATATGCGAGTTTAACAACCCTCTTTAACCCGCAAATAACCATCTACAGATCTATTTTATTGTGTCAATGTATATGAAAAGGGTGAAAATAATTATAATAGTTATCGATTAAAAAAAATCCCCAAACAATACAAATCTATGAACAGCTAGGGTATAAACTATCTATCAACGAAAATTCTAGAGGTAGGATCGGGTGCCTAGAAAGAGTAAGCATCCCCTGTCGACCGGTCACCCCGGGATATTCCGTAGTCATACTAAGTTTAAAAACACAAGCCTAACAATTGGTATAAAAAAGTCAGCCAAAATACAACCCAATGATAGGTTATATTTGCTAACAAGATAACTATAACGACCATAGAATCTACGAAATGTCGGCTTTAAACAATTTTCTGTAAATCCCCGTAAAATCAACTTTTCTGTCAATAGCCTGCTTCGTTTTAAAAATTGATCGCATTCAGAGTATGCTTTTGAGTATAGAATAAGTTGGGAGACATAAATCCCATATGCAAGTGATAGCAGAATATTACTTCATAAATAAGGAAAGTTGACGGTGATAAAGCTGAAGTCAAATACTTAGTTGCGAACTGGTTTCAAATGATGAATCGCAAATAAAGACTGTAACGATCAAGTTTAAATTTCGACATTACCACCCATTTTGAATAAAGATAGACGCCCTTCAATTATTTTGAAATATTTTAAATTGGTCATACGTTGTTACATTTCTTAAATCTGGCACACTAGACAGTTAACCTAGCTATAAACGCTAATTGTTGTCACAAGTGATAATATGTCAATTGTTTGGTATAATTTGTAACAAATCAATCTACTTCAGGTAATTGTATTTGATATATATATAAAAAGGAAATACTCGAAAATCCTAATATATTCTAGGTAATATCATATTTACTAAGATAGGAAATGCATGAAAAATTTGAAATGAAGGAATTACATGTACATGAAATCCCTAATTACGCTTACTTTATGTTATATATAAAAGGTATGTTGTTAAGATAGAAATATTTCAATGGATTTTCTGCAACAGTTAATAGATTTATAATATTTTTTTTAATTTATGTATCATCAGAGGCGCATGATATATTTATACTTCTTAACAACACTAAGTATAGTCCCTGCTAGATTTCAAACTCAGTTTACCATTTCTGTTTAAAGTTGTACAATTGTGATGAGGAAAGAAAAATATGATCTTTTAAATCTCTTCTCCTTCTCTTCTAAACATCTAAATATATAAAACATATAAGCAACTATACTTTGAATATTTCATCTAGTCAGAAACCAGACAAGAATCCCTCCTTAACAAAACATAAACAATATTTTCTTGAGTATTTTTATTCTAACAATAAATTTTATGTTGCACATGTTGCTAATGTACTTTAATAAATACTGAAAGCACATGCAAGCACATGTGCAGCAAAATGATATATACTTTACTTTTACTGAAATGGTAATGCTTTTCCTTTCTTTTTAATGATGTTTTTAAATCATTGTGGCTTATATGCATATATGCAAAATAATAAAACAAATTAATCTGTAAAATGCAGGATTTTGCTCACAAATCGTTTTATGAAATATTCACTCATTTATATTAATTATTAACTTTTTAATTTGCCAAAAAAATATGGTAAGGTTAAAAACAATCCCTATTGGGATAATTTACAAAAATAAGGAAGCACGTGTATATGCATGTGCTTAGTTCTGATTTGGTAATAATGAGGAAAAAGAATATAACAAAAATTACTTTTGAGATGCTTATCAATAGATTAAAAACAGATATTGAGAGAACAAGGGCTTGGAACACTTATGGGACGAAGTTTCCGTTTTGTCTGGGAAATATATATCATTCTGTAACGATTACAATTAACACTAATTATTTCTTTAATAGTCGATTTTCAAAGTTGGGGCTTTCAAAATCCCAAAATCAGCATAAAAGAGCAATGAAAAATCAAATAATTCATAAAGTATTAGATTTGTTGATTCTTAATATACTGTAATGTATCATGTTTTAACGGATCTTTATGTCAACAAATTAAATAAAACTTTCCCTACTTCAAAGGGGAGACATTTTCTGAAATATCCTCAACTGCTCTTAAAAACAGTAAGGTAAGGATTCAAAATCAAAGAGTTGATTTTCTCATAGAAGATTTGATGAGCAAATAAGCTTAATGAGAATATACAGATTTAATATCAAAAACAGCTGTTTTAGATGTTCTTGATATTAGAAATCTACTTTAGAATCTATTAAAAGAACTCTAAAAAAAGATATGATTTGTGCGACCACAAGTTTTCCGCATTAGAAGAATTTTCGAGAAAAATGTTTACACAGGCGTGAGAAAATTTTCAGACCTAAAGAAGTTTTATGTTGGCGGGGCTTAGGCCCGCCGCCATAAAACATACTTAAATCTAGAAATTTAAATCTCTTATAAGTAATTTACTCACCACAAAAATTTTATTTTTTTATTCAAAATTGAGGATCATTCGCTCTTTGAAGGAAAAAAAATAGGGCAGGGCAAACATTGACCTAATTGGGTTTTTAAATTGAATTTTGTTTTATTGACCAACACCCCCTCCACCAATAAAAAAACGTTATAGTTTGACATAATTTTCTAAGTTTGTACACATGTCTTTTATTTTAGTTAAAATTTAACACTTAGACTCATCTACTCCAACTTTTTTTGACAATAGAAATACTGCAGAAGATGAAAAAAATATGGAAATAACATAATTCTTGTGAAGCAGAATTTATTCAAAAACTTCTACATGAGAAAATGAAATCACTTGCTTTGCCCTTTGACATTTAGATTAATGACGACTTGTTGTCTGACGTCATGGCGTCAGACAGTAAGAATTCGTGTGATAACTTGTTCTTGGAAACTTCATACTATCTTAACTAGCAACTGGAGTGCATGAGGAGTAAAGGAAACTTGCTGAACACCCAAAGAAGCCAAAGCATTGGACCTGATGTCATTATTATCACATTATACATTACAGGTTGCATAACATTTGGCCATTCTCGAAAGCATCATTCATGTCCAGCAAAACAGAAGGGATAAAGCTGGTCAGGTCAACACTTGTCCATTATCTTTATCAGATTAACTAATGGATGTTTATTTTCAATGCATACCAAGTCTCTCTACCTTTAGAATGTTTATGAATCTACACATATTCACAACTTACATGCAGACGTTTGATTTATTCATAGTTAAAAAATATCAAAGGAAAGGATACTCTGATGTTGAATATTCTTTTGATGTTAGCTCATTTGTAACACGTTTATTTAAAAAAAATCTATTAGTTAACAAAATTGTTCATCAATTGATGTTTGGATTTTTATGTGTTGTAACTTTTTCTTTCAAAACCACTGGTTATATCTTTGTATCCTTGAACAGGCCCGTTAAAAGAAATTTCTGAATTCACACTATCAAGAAAGTACGAAAGCCCATTGAGCTCATTTTCGTAGGTAAAAAAAATATATTTTTTCGTGTTATAACGCGAAACTTTCGCGAATAAATGCGTAACTTTCGCGTTATAACGCGAAATTATACATATATAGTCATGTTACTCAGGAACCTGTGATCTTGACTGACAGATAAAAAACATGAACGCAGAGGGGGACTTCTGTGAATTTATAAATGGCATTTCTTCAGAAGATGTAAAAGAAAATTGATGCGAGAAATGGATAGATTATTGTTGATTTTGCATTTAATCTCAAAACCCTACTAATTGATTAAATGAATATTCCTTTAAGGATTTTCTTGTTTTTCACTTGTTTAATCAAAGAAATTCTGTAGACTAATTTTTTTTCTCAGGAAGATCTCCACTCGTTGCTTTCTTTGAATAAATTGTCAATGTTTTCGTAAGTAATGGTATGACCAAGTGGTGCCACTTTAAAATACAATGTTGTATTTCTACAGTGAGTCTATCGGAGGTGAAATATTTGATACGAATATTTGTCATCCAATTTTCACATTAGGTTACTCATGTGATGTGACACAATTGTTCCCTGAAATTTACAAATTTACCTCATTGTTGTCAATTTTCTGAGATCTTTTATTTCAAATTCTATACAGAGTGTTCAACCTAATTAAAATTAGACTTGTATTTTCGCTCCTCTACCATAAGCTTCAACACTTGTATTGAACAGCATTGAGAAAGACAAAATGTGACGGCAATTAGAAAGAGGAAAGAAACATTCAATGGCGAGAAAACATAAAATTTCAGCTCGTGATAATCCAAGTTCAAAATAATCTTTCGTTTTTCACTGTAATGAATAAACTAGATCATTAAAAAGTAAAACAAACTGTAGACTTGTGCAAATGTCTCTGTTTACAGGTAAAGTTTTGCGTTATAACGCGAAAGTTTCGTGTTTATTCGCGAAAGTTACGCGTTTGTTCTCGAAAGAAACGCGTTTATTCGCGAAAGTTTCGCATTATAACGCGAAAATTTCGCGTTTATTCGCGAAAGTTACGCGTTATAACGCGAAAGTTACGCTTTTATTCGCGAAAGTTACGCGTTTATTGGCGAAAGTTTTGCATTATAACGCGAAAGTTACGCGTTTATTCGCGAAAGTTACGCGTTTATTCGCGAAAGTTTCGCATTATAACGCGAAAGTTTCGCGTTTATTCGCGAAAGTTTCGCGTTATGACGCGAAAAATATATTTTTTTACCTACGAAAATGAGCTCAATGGGCGTTCGTAAGAAAGAAATTCTTATAGAACATAAAAAGTTATCACAAAATAATATTTACATAATTTAGGGGACACAAGCATGAAATAGCTATGTATAAATCGACAAAATTATTGTGGGGCACGCCCCCCCCCTCCTCCCGGTTCCTACGTCCATAAAAAAAACGAAATTACAAGTAATAAAGAGTATATAGAATAAATTCATGTCCAAGTTTTATTTTATGTTGATGCCATTGAATTGAACTTTTCTTTTTTCTTAGCAAAAGAATTCATTTCATGTCTCAGAGTCATGTTGCTTACACATGCAGGATTTAACTTTTCTTGATTTTTCACAAAAAATAAATTTGCTCAAGTCAGACAAGCTTTTTAGGAAAGCTAATACTTGTTATCAGTTAGCAATAGTTACTTCCATTCATATGTAGACTCGATATATCTCAGTGAACTCGAAATAAAAGACACCACAGAGTCTGTCATATCTTTTTCGTATTTGGTTTTTAACTCACAATAGGACCAACTAATAACTTGTAACAAACGAGATGACTTTAACTTTTCTATCGTCAACTTTCCTAATTTATGCAGTTATATTACACTATCAACTGCATATGGTGTTTATGTCTCTCATCTTATTCGATATCAAGAGCAATGCTCTGAGTACGATTAAGTTGTAAACCGAGGCAGGCTACTGAAAGAAATGTTAATGTTACAGAGATTTCAAAAACCTCGTTAAATCAGTATTTCGTAAATTCTATCGTCGTTATAATGACCTTGTTAGCAAATATCATTGGGTCTTATTCCATTCTTACTGTAAGGCCTTTGTTTTTATACTTAATATGACTACTACCTGAATAATACAGAGTGCTCACGGCGGGTGTGGCCGGTCGACAGGGGATGCTTACTAGTCCTAGGAATCACTCACCTCTGGAAATCCCGGGATCCGTGTTTTATGCCCTGTTCAAAGATTTGTATTGTTTTTAGGTTTTTCTGAGACCCATCACAGTTCGTTATCTTTCTCTTTCATTCCAGTTAAGACAAAGGGCTCTCGACAGGAGTGACCGGTTGACAGGAGAAACTTACTTCTCAATGGCACCTGATCCCACTACTGAAGTTTTCGGGGCTCCCTTATTCCTCTGATCTCAATTTGTATTTCGGATTTGTACTTTAGAGCATGATTACTGTTCGTTATCGTCTAAGTTCATAAAAGGGTTTTGCTTGTTGCTCTAGAGTTGCTCGGTTCCCGAAGCTGATTCGGACTGTGGAAATCTATGGGCGCACAGAGGCCTCCTTTTTGCAGATACAACGAAAAATACGTTTCTTGTGGAGTTAATCCTCAGATGACATTAAAAATAATCCAGATAGGATCAAGCCTATAGACTGGAGGTCTGTGACCTTCATTTTAAGATGAAATAACTTGTTTCCAGGGAAAACAGTTCTGTGAATGTTTTGTTGATAGACTCAGACACTGCGCAATTGTTCTGAGAATATTGCAATAGCAATTCTGATTCCCTTACGAATAAAGGTCGTAAATCATTGAAATAAAACAAAATGCAAACTTGATCTGTAACTCGTAAATAAAAGCACATGTCAATAATCAACTCAATGTATGCAAGCATTTAGAAATGCAAATGTTGTACAATTAAACACAGGGAAATCGCTATTGAACAGAAAGATATTTATTATGTTTAAAATTTCTTGATTCTGGTCTCCGTTAAATAATCCTTATATAAAAAAAAATCCTTTTCAATGAACCACACTGAACAAACTTTCCATTCAACACTGAACACGTCAGTTTTCCCCTTTGATTAAGAGGCAATTGCATCATTGTCTGGAAGCTTACGAAGTTATGAATCATTCTGTTCACTGTTCAATTTCTCATTTACTATTGTATATTTCATTGTATTTTTGGATCATATTTCATCAACAGAATGAATTTGTAAATTAGCAGACGACCACGTCGATTGTATATCAAAACTTTTATTTTCATAAACTATGTCTATGGATTACAATGAAAGGGTTACCGAGGGATTTCCCCGTAGGGCATTGTTTAACATAATTTAACCACTTGAATACAAATAGAGGAGAGATTTGTGAGTTATGAGTTTATTCTTCTTACATATTTAATTATACGCACACGCTAAACAACACCAAAAAAATCAAACCACAATTATAGCATTCTTTTTATTTCCATTTTGCTACTTATGAACTTTTAAATGATAGTTTTGTGACAACAATCAGACACAAATAACCAGAGACTTTGCCCATAATAGTCAACATTTCATGTCAAAACATTATCAATTTCAATATTTATATATGTTTATGGATAATAGATATGAAAACTGGAACATGAATACATTCGCAAAAATAAACAATCTTTTTGCAGGGGGGGGGGGGGGGAGACTGTAGGAAACTCACAATAATGAGTATTTCCTTGTCCGTGTTTCCTTTTCATTATTGGCTTCATTAACTATTAAATGTTATAAAGTTCTTATTCATGAATAGGCAAATACAGTATTATAATTACGTAATTTTTTTGCATTATTAATATCGTCAGCTTTTAATTTTTTTGGAGAGTTAACTAATTGACTTAATTAAAGTCGGATCCTGTTCATATTTGAGTTATCTGATAAAGTTTTAGAAAGAAGTTTAAAAAAAATTCACAAAAGTAAGCAAGAAAAGTTTACATATACCAGTAATCTAAAACTCGCAATTCAGAACCCCAGTGTTTTGCTCCAATTCTATGGTTAAACTTTTTAAAATGTTAACACACAGGTAAAAATTTATATGGATTCTTTTCATCGATTTTCTGACACTCAATACGTTTTTCATTTAATCCATAAGTGGGACAGTACAATTTTAGCCGCAGTCCTTTTTTGTTTGTGCTTCTTTAAAAGGTAAAAGACAAAAAAAAAAAAAAAAAAAAAAAAAAAAAACGGTCTCTTGGATTGTAATAAAAAGTCAAAACAATTGTTCTTTAAAAGTGGTATACATGTGTTAATATTCTCTAATATTCTGTATCATTAATGATATGTTACTTCCGATTTAAATTCAGAGAATATATTAAATTCTGATATCGTGATTTTAAATATTTGTTTTTGGAATTGTCGAAATGCATATCTTAATGTTAAACATAATGTACTTCTCAACCTTTCAATCATGTCATCGTCAGAATCACGCTTAGATATACAAAAACTCTTGTATAAAAGGATTGTTTTACCTTCCATATAGGAATAATTTAATTTTGGTTGTAAAAAAAAATAGTTTATATCGTATAACATGTGTTGCGTACGTCACGACTTACGTGAAACATGGAGATAACGAACAGTATTCAAACTCAAAAGTCAATTAAAACAATACAAATCAGGAGCAGAGCAAACACGGACCTCTAAAACATCAGAGGTGGGATCAGGTGCTATGGAGGAATGAGCATCCCCTGCCGACCGGTCACACCCGCCGGGTGCTCCTTGTCATGATCGGGGAATACGGAAAAATCAGACAATTCAGTGTGTAAATAATGGCCTAACAATTAGTATGAAAAACGTCAGTCAGCATTCGACTTAATGATAGATTGTATTTCCTGACAAGGTCATTGTTTTGACCATAGAACGTGCGAAATGATGACTTTAAACCAGACTGTTGATATTCTTCTTTCATGAACTTGTTTGTCAATAGCCTGCCTCGTTTTAGAAATTGTTCGAACAGAGAGCATGCACTTGCGTATCGAATCAACTGAGAGACATAAACCGCATATGCAGGTGATAAGGGTATAATGCTACATAAGTAAGGGAAGATGACATTGAAAAGTTGAAGTCATCACGTTTAACATAAAGCTTGGTTGTTAGGTTATTAATGTCTTATTCTGGTAAAATATCCAAATATGAAACAGATGTGTCAAACTCTGTGGTATCTTTTATTTCAAGCTCACTGGGATATATCGAGTCGACATATGAATGGAAGTAACTATTGTTATTTGATAATGCGTCGTCGATATATCTTGAGTTGAAGGCCACAGCAAGTGTTTTCTTCTTCTCATAAAATTTTGAATAAATTCTGCTTCATATGTCTGCTAATAACGGGTCACAATCGGTACCCATGGAAATTAAGACAGATTGTTGGAAGGCCTGGGGTCTCCAAAAACTATATAGATATTGTCAATCAGAAACTCAAGTCAAAAACTTATCAACTCCTTGACGTTACATTTAAAATATGTACAATTTGAAGGCATTTTTGGAGGAGAAATTGTCTCATTTTAAATTGAAAATTAATAACCAAATTTATACAGTATAATCTGGGAAGCTATTAAATTCATTCGTCATTTATATCATCTGTGTAACTTCTAGTAAACAATAAATAGCCATAGCATGGCAATTATAT
Source organism: Saccostrea echinata (assembly GCF_033153115.1). NCBI lineage: Eukaryota > Metazoa > Mollusca > Bivalvia > Ostreida > Ostreidae > Saccostrea > Saccostrea echinata. The sequence continues at coordinate 9,245,239 of NW_026889779.1, read as the reverse complement.
ATATATATATATATATATATATATATATATATATATATATATATATATATATATATATATATATATAAGGATTAAAATTGCTTAAAATATTATTTCCGAATTAAGTCAAATAACATAAGTTCTAGAAGGGATAATATCAGAGTTTTGTCAAATTGTTGATTAAATTTAAGTCTTGTTCAAATCATTGATATTCACTGATAGACTCCAGCTAATTTTTTTTGGTCTTATAATATTAGCTCAAGGCTGTAGAATTGTAAGAACGTTTTGGAAATTTAAAAGATTCGTTACATAGAGGACTGCAAAAAAAGTAATCACGAAAATAGTCCATATATTATGAAAATAGCCCAATTTACATCATTAAAATCCCCATCACGCTGAATGGTTACCACAAAACTACCACAAATTTGATCCTTCGATCGTTCATCATTCAGAACATGCAGTGTTTAGACCCTCAGGGAATGTTAATGCTTCTAAAATTCATCAACACTTAAACTGCAATAACTGTAAATGCCTATACTGTTTATAATTTTCTTTGTTTAATAATTATTGGATGATTAATAAATTAATTAGGTATTTTGACATTTTAAATTCAAACACTTTTTTTTTAATAATCTCGATGATTTAAAGTCTTAATGCTTAAAAGATAGAAGATTGGTCTGAAATAAGATTTATGTTTTTATTAAAAAACATCATTCCCCTTCGAAAACATACAATTCCTATTCGATAATCTTGTTATTCTTATTCAACAAATTGATCATTCTTACGCCACGTTTTTTTTCTTCTTATTCTATGATTGCATTCTGGGTAATATGAACTGTATGTTTTCTATTAGGAATGGTATGTTTTCAAATAGGAATACCAAGTTTATCGCATATAAATCACATAAGAATCGAATAGGAATGACAAAATCATCGAATAAGAATGACAAACTTATATAGGAATTACATGTTTTCGAACATGAATGACATTTTATCGAATGGGAAACACAATATATGTATAAGATTCTCGACGGGCATCGTACAATAAATCTTGGTTAACTCCTCATTAGTCTATAACACAGTCTACTTCCACTTACATTTTTTTTTAAATACTCTCCGATTTTATATTCTGACCACTTTTATTAACTTTTAAGATCACTAAACATGACAAATATCAAGTTATGATTTTTACAAAATAGATTTCTATTTGAATATTTGATATTTTTCAATAACTGTTACCTGTATATTACCAACAGGTGTAATTTAAAGTCTCTAATGTCTGGCAGTGCAGGGACATTCTTTGCTTATGAATTCTAGACACGTTTTAAAATAACACGTAGGATGGATACAAGTCACACCTAGAGCTTCGTTGTAAGGATTTCTATGTCAAAAGTGAAAGTATTCTTTCACTCAAATTTCTTCCATTATAACAATTGTTTGAAATATCTGAAAGAAGTTAAGGTTGCTTTTCGATGCATAAACTTCCTGTATATTGATGTTAATACTATACAATGTAATTATTTCTTATGCGTTACTTGAATTCTCTGCTAGCCACTATTGCCACTGTCATTTTTAAAGATTTTACATTCGATCAGGACAAATTGGTTTTGTTAAAAAACAAAATAATTTCCTCAAATTCTGATTGATGTTTTTGCAGATCTTATATGTCTCATATGGTTGAAGGAATCTTCACAAATATATACATGTATTCAGGGAGTGATTGGGACTATTGTTCTTAGATATATAAATCTAGATGTGTCCACAAAATGGCCCCTTTATTCCCTGACCCGTTTTTAGCCTAGTTCATTGCTCATAGAGCAGTAGCCGTTTTTTTATATTCTTATGAAGCAAAATTTATTCAAAAACTTCTACATGTTGTTGCCTTCAATTCGACATTAATATTAGTTATTTTTATTCGTATGTTGGTTTGGTATATCCCAGTGAAGTCGTATAAAATATGAAGATAACGAATAGTAATCAAGCTCAAAAGTCCATTGAAACAAATTAAATTGGAAGCAGAACAAACACGGACCTCTAAAAACATCAGAGGTGGATCAGGTGCCATGGAGGAGTAAGCATCCCCTATCGACCGGACACACCCGCCGTGTGATCCTTTTAATGATCGGACAAACGGGGGAAAAGACACCACAGAGTCCACCACATCTGTTTCATATTTTGATGTTTTACTGACTATAGACGTTAATGGCAAACTAATAACTAAATTTATATAACAGTTTCCATCGCCAACTTCCCTTATTCATTTAGTAACATTTTAATATCACCTGTATTTGGCTTTTATGTCTCCCAGTTGATTCGGTACACAAGAGCATGCTCCTAGTCCGATATAGTTTTAAACCGAGTCAGCTACAGACAAATAAGTTGATGTTACAGGGTTTTCAACAATCTTGTTTAAATTCAGCATTTCGGGAATTCTAAGGTCGTTATAATGACCTCGTTTGCAAAGACATCCTTTCGTTGAGTCACTCTTTCGTGCCAATAAATAGTTCATACTGTTTTATACAAGTTTTGACGTTTACCTGACCAATTGACAGGGAATACTTACTCCTTCTAGACACCTGATCCCACCTCTGGTATTTCCAGGGATCCATGTTTTAGCCCTCTTCATAATTCGTATTGTTTAAAGGGTGTATGAGATCGATCACTATTCGTTATCTTCAACTTTTTCACTCATCCTCCAAAAAGGACAAAAATTATAGAAAACATACACACACAATTTAAATTCAGTAAGCGGAAACTTTTGATCATTAGTTGATGAAATATTCAAATTCAAAACTCTTAAGAGGAAAGTCTTAACTATCTGACGTAATTTGATATCATTTCCATACATTTAAAAATATTATTTCTGTGTGGTAAAATGGAACAAATATATGCCTTTGCTGTGATGACATTCTCTGATATGTTTACAAGCTTCATCTGTATGTGACCACATTATATCAGCCCTACTAATGATTTTATGAACAAAGCTGCACTTTCAGACAATTATTTCTATATATAATGTGACGGCAATTACATTAACTGTCATGTCATTTGCATTTGGAGTAATGCAACATAACGTTAATATACTGCTTGCTTTTAGAGCATTGTTTATTATAAGGAAAGAGAACACTATACCACTACATTCGCAGTTTTCTTTTTTTTTTCTTTGTCTAATCCAGTGTAATTATCATTTTAATTGAACCAGAATCAAATTCTCATAATGCTTTATGACATCACATATGTTTAGGCGTCAAAACCTTCGCACGGTCTGAAATTAAAGAAATTGAAATACATGCAACTATTGGACCAGCCTTATGGACGATTTTTGTTTAAAAAGAATTTGAACTTTGAGAGTACAATCCTGAACTTCAATGTAATTTTCAAAATCACCTTAGGCAATGAATGATTATCAATTTAAATTAGTTAATTTCAGTATCATGTCTTCATGGAATGAAAACTTTGCCATCCAAATTCTCTAGTGGCTTGTAAATGGATTTGCTTGGTTGATTTAAGGACTCAAAAGATAATACGAAATGTTAATACATCCAAAAAACGAGTATTGACCAAAATACATGTTAAGTCTTTGTTACCCAATTGCTTAAGGGAGAAAATAAATTGCAATTACAGGGGAGACCACGAAGAGAAATATCGTGGAGAGGGCTTATATATGCTATGTCTGCTGCCCAATCCATTTATGTTTTAGTACATCACTCAATATGTTCAAATGAAATCGAAGAGAAATGTCATTGTATGGGAAAATAGATTTGTGACAATTTGTCAATTTTTAACAGTAAAATGTGATATTAATTTTTGAGAATGTCATTTCATCTGATGTCAATTTGGAACTTAAAAGATTCAATCTTAAATGTCCAGGGGACGACTCGAAGAATCGTTTAGCAAAATATTCCGATCTTTCTTCTTGATAGCTATATTCTTTCTACGTTGCTTTCTATCCTTTTATGTAACTTATAAGATCATTGCATTCAGTCGGTATTTTATCAATATATTATTTAGATTAGAAGTGTAAGTTTTTTTGAGTACACATGTCATTATGCATACTTTGCACTTAACAGATTGTCATTTTAAAATCAGACAGAGGAATCATTTCATGATAAGCCTTTCTTTGATACATCTGAGAAAGTGGTTTAGTGTCTTTGTTGTGAAGACTTTGATGTGCTTACAAACAACCACTGTAAAAATCTCACTGGAAAATTCATGGATGGAACTGTACTATTCAGACAACCATTTATATGTAACGTGACAACAATTACCTTAGTTGTAATGTATGATGGCTTATCTTTTCCATTGACATAACTTCGTCGACATAGTGATCTTGTCAATACGTAGTACTTATCATAAAACTTAACTAAAATTAAAGGTTATATCGAAAAAAAGCACACTTCTACAAATTCAAGTCAAGATGACTAATAGTAAAAAGTTGTGATAACTATCTCGCATCATGATAAAATGTTGAATGCATTTGGCTATAATGATTTGACAAAATAATTACACGGACCAAACGTAATGTGAATGGCAGAATGGGTGAATTAATGCCACCAAAGGCACATTAATGGGCATCGAAAAATTATATGTACTTGATAAACTGCTTGCAAAGCTCAATTACGGCTTATTTCAGTGATTAGAGTAAATTACTAGTATATGCGATTTTGAAAGTTACATGATGAAAGTTTGCACATATTTTCCAGAACAAACCCTTGAAATTAAAAATAAAGACATTTGATAGACGAAAAAGTGTCAAGGGATACTCCTTAAGGCAATCTGTTTTGGCCGATTTTTTTTTTAAACAAAGATAAGAATCTAAGACATCATACTAAGTACATAATGTTCTTTGTATTTGATAGATAGAACACTAGATAAAATAGATTTAGCATTTTCAGCATTAATTTATATATCAATTATATGATTTTTATAAATGCACATTTTGCCGATGTTGATGGTTTTTGAAAACAACAAATATAATCTGTTAATATGTAAAAGGTGAGGATAACAAACAGTGATCAGTCTCTTAAATCCTGTATAAAATACGAATCGTGAAGGGCAAAAACACGGACCCGTGGAAATACCAGAAGTAGGATCAGGTGCCTAGGAGGAGTAAGTATCCCCTGGCGACCGTCATACCCACCTTGAGCGCTATGTAATTATCAAGTAGACGGAGTTCTAGTATCAAGACCTAACAACTGGTATGAACCATGTCAGACGAAGATACGACCCACAAAATGTTTCATTTACACAAGGTCATTGTATAATTTGCGAAATGAATGTACTAGAATTTCAATACAATAGATGATATTTGTAATGCTCTATCTTAATATCATATGAAGGAGAACGGCTGTTTATAACCCCCATTCAATATGATCAATGTGATTAATCAATCATAATCCTTGAAAATATTTCCCCGTAAATATTAATGCAAATCTTCTGAAGTTTGGCAAAATATGCATAGTTAATTGAACATTTGGCAGTCAAAAAGAGAGGATACGGCGAGAGATGCGTTACGTACGATTTAAATTTGCTCATAAAAGTTTTTTGACATAATGGAAAATCATAATGTCTGAAGTCAAAGTGTTAACGTAAGATTATCTGGATTTATGCATGATTGATTTCAAGAACTTTAAATGTTGTTGAAAAAAAAGCGTAATAATGATGGTGATAAAAATGGGTTATCTAAAAAAAACAACATATTTTACATATTAATTTTAATGAAATTAGACTTAATAAACTCCGTGTCAGTCGCTTGAGATACAACTTTGAAAAGAGATTTGAGTAATCTTTAAGTTTCACGCCTAATCCTTGCCAATATAAGGGGCGAATATAAGTAGTCATGATGTATTTTGTATCTGCATATAGATAAACGTAATTTACAAAATGTTAATCCGATGAAAGAGGAAATAAAAGCATAATTTTTCATAACCTATTTTTGTCAATGTTCGTAAATTATTTTTTTTAAACAGAGCACCAAAGTAAGCCAAACTTGATAGCAAGTTAAGCTTATATTCTACAACAAGCTTATCTTTTAAAAAGATTGGTGAGCTAGCGCTGTAGCATAATAAAATACAGAAAAAGATATCTGAACCATTTGTTAAATTTGCTGAATCGATTAATTATTAATAGGAAGGCAGATTTTACTGTAATTTCAATTTCGAGGTGAAAAATAAAAGGTCAGTAGAACCAATGAGCACCTTCGGGCCTTTCCGGCAAGCTCGGAAAACATATCCGAGGTTGCCGCGGTTTTCCGAGCTTGCCGGTGTAAAGACGAATAATGACCCCCATAGAATAATGACCGGGGGGTCATATTTCAACGACAAAAAATGACCCCCCAGCCGTAGAAAAAATTATTTTTTTGTATAAAAAGGGACCTAAGGGTCATTTTTTTATGTGTGCGTCCTATAAAAAATTGACCCCCGTTGAAAAATGACCCCCTTTCCAACAGAGTGCATGATACAAAATTTATAACGGGTGATTGATGCCAAGGTTTGAACCTCAATGTTTGATATTCTTCTTTATGCCCTTTTTGACCAACACTGGACGAACGCGCAATTAAAATGGAATTACATTTACCTGCATATTTCTATCTTTTAAGCCTATTGTGTTCTCAGCACATATTGAAAATCGTAAAATGGCTACTATTGGTTATAACTGTTAACGCAATTTCCCTTTATGACTGTCTTCCATTTGTTTCATATTTAGATATTTGACTGATTACAGACATTCATAGCTAAATAACAGACAAGCGGGATGTTTTGGCTTTTCATTGGTAAACATGTCTCCAAAGTAATCAGCATGCTTTGAGTAGGATCAACTTTTTAAAAAAAAAAATGAAGGAAAAAAAAAGAATGAAATAAGTTTTCAGAAATAAATACGGAAAGTTATGCAATGTAATACATATGTATATTTTGAATGACATAAAAAGTCGTGCAAATGAGGTAGAATGTATCGAAAATGACGTAATAACTCTTGCGAACGACATACTGGGGATATATATATATTTTTTAATGAAAAAAAGGTGAAGATAACGAAGAGTGATGATTTTATAATATCCACAAGCAGTACAATTCTGTTAACAGGGCATAAAAAAAGGACCCCCGAAAATTGCAGAGGTGGGATCAGGTGCCTAGAAAGAGTAAGCATCTCCTGTTGTCCCGTCACACCCCGTGAGCGCTATGAATAAATCAGGTAAACGGGACATTCCGATGTCGAATTTAGTATAAAAACAAGGGCCAAACAATTGACCCAATTATAGGTTATATTTGTTGACAGGGTCATTGATACGACCATTGAATCTACGAAATGCTGACTTTAAACGAGCTTGTTGAAACCCCTGTAACATCAACTTACATGTGTCTGTCAGTAGCCTGCCTTGATTTAAAAATTAATCGTGCTCTTGGGTATCGAAAAAGTTGGTAGACGTAAACATTATATTCAAATGATTGCAGAATATTACTTCATAAATAAGGAAAATTGACAATAGAAAAGGCTGAAGTCATCCCGCTTGTCAGACAATTTAGTTGTTAGTTGGTCTTTATCGTCTATAGTCAGTAGAACGTCCAAATATGATGCAGACGTGACAGACATAAGAAGGACATAAAATTTCGGCATGTCTGAAATATATACAATCTTATAATGTGTATTCAATTTTATTTATAAACAGTGGTCTACTCTATGGGAATTTCTTTTCAAGTATATAGAAGTAATACGTACAGTAAAATGTACATTCAAGTCTGTTACAATGTAACATGATCGCCTGAGAATAGGATATATACATGTAAGAGGAATATTTTTTGATCCACTTCAAAACTGATACATTTGTCAAATCGATATGGAAACATTTTCAATACAGTGTATATTGAAATAGATTAATGTTTTCAATTTATAATTAAAGACTGACTTTTTTATTGACCTTCAAGGTGAATACACGTATAAGGATTTATTTTTCCTACATTGAACTAAAAATAGATTGAAAACAAAAGGTTATTTCACCTGCATCTGAATTCTGCTCAAGTGAACATAATATTCAGGCACATAGAATCGGAGAAGAGGGAGGGATTGTTACCCCTTTTCTGAATGTAAATTTTAGCAATTTCTAATTTGAAAATGTTCATTGAAAGTCTTGTACCCACCCCTTCTTTCTTATACAGTATAGTTAAAAAATCTCTCCTACTTGAGTGAACAAGATGAACATAACATTCAGGCACATAGAATCAGGGACGGGGTGTCCACCCCCTTCCATTTCCATGAACGTATTTTTTTTTTTCGCTTGAAAATAGTCATTGCAAGTCTGGTTGTCCTACCCCTAACTTTTGGATACAGTAGAGTAGAAGAAAATCCCACTTACATCAATAAACTTTTTGAGGGGTTCATCAAAGATATTTTTAACTAAAAGTATTTTTTGCCTCATAATGCGCCATTCTCCCTTTCGATGCTATGCCTGACATTTATTTTTTTAAAACATTTTTACATTTATTTTATTTTACATTGCACCAAAACTAGATTTCAAATGCAAAATTAATACTGGTTATGCTTATGTTAACTCCTATTCTTTCACTGTGTTTGGTTAGGACTTGAGCAAACGTAAACAAGAAACTTGACATGTCTGCTTAATCAGTTTGTATCAATTTCATCATTGGATCATATAATAAAACAATTATTGCTGTATTTTCTGTCAGGACGATCAGCGATTTTCCACCATCGAAAAACAATGCTCTCCTCACCCTTTGGACTCGATAAATCTTTAACTCCACTAGATTCTGAATCATTGAATTGACCTTAAAAACAGCAATGATTGTATAATGTAATGAGATCAATATATCATCGATTTATTTGCAATGAAGCTCAAGTGAGCATTTTGGCCAACAGGTTTCTTGATTTATTATTTTTATTTTGCCCCCTAAAAGTTTCAACTTTAATCCGCTTTAATTCACAAGGGGTCATTATTCTACGGGGGTCATTTTTCTTCACGTGGGGTATGCAGGTTTTTAGGGTGATGACACTCTTTCTATGGGCAAAAGGGTCATTTTTCGACGTCGAATAATGACCGGGGGTCATTTTTCGCCGTTGAGTAATGACCGGGGGTCATTATTCGACGTCGAAAAATGACTCCCGGTCATTATTCTATGGGGGTCATTATTCGTCTTTACACCGGAAAGATCCATGAAGGTCGATTAGAAAAGCTATGTATTCATTACAACTTTAGAAATAACAGTCTTGGTTTTATAAGACCAGAGTTACTGTTACTTTTTGTTCATTTACGTGCAGGTTAGACAACAGAACACGAAACTTCAGATCATATGTATTTTCAGATGATAAACACTAAATTGACATGTCTTTCCGACATACTCTGAAAAAGATTTTTGTTGTTGTTGTTTTTTCCGAGCTTGCCGGAATTATCCACTAAGGTGGTAAAACTGTAAGGAAAGCTAGATGTCTAGAATCTTGGCATTATATGGCCAAATTTTTTCTTGTACTTTTATGCGTAGGTTAGACAATAAATTAAAAAAAATTCAGAATCCGGATCTAGACTGGTATTGACTGTCTCTAACCTATGAAATGTATATCGCGCATATCAGACAGGAAAGGCCTGAAATTCGGATCATTTCTATTTTTGTATGACAAAACGAAATTGTTATCGCACAGTCTATCTAGTTTTCCCAGAATCCCCGACCGTGAAGATGAGCATGCGTATTCCAGAAATATAGACTAAAGTAGTTGCTAGCGCTCGAGAGCGCTAGCAATAAATGGCTTATAAACACCCAAGACTGAAAATGGAATAATAAAAATGAAAATCATTTTTTCTGAGAAAAAAAAAACAGTCATCAAGCTTCATGGAAGACTGTCAGGATGATCTGGGTAACACCCAATATTTAGATTCTTAAAAGGAAGACAAATACCTCAGAGAAAATAAGCAATAAAATGTCATCATGCATATCAACAAACTTTGTACAATGACAACCATTGTTTTTTAGTTATTTATGCTGATGTTGAACATTGAAAAATACAATGAACTTATTTTTCCTGTGAGATCAATTTTTCAGGACGTAAATTTATGTCGGTGATCGATAAAACTTAAGTAATTGCATCGTCCTTGAGAATGAAATAAGAATTTGTGCTTTGTTGTTAGAGTAATGTATGTCCTATGATACAGAGTTCTTGAACTACATTTTAGTTAAGGTTTACAAAGGCAGGGCTTTTTAGAAGCTTTCTCTTTGTTAACTTGCCGGTAAATTAAGTCAAATTATATTCTTCATGTACATGTACTAGTATCACATTATCATTTCTAAAAATAATTCAATTTCTACTTATATTTTAATATAATCAGACTACCGTTTCAGCGGAATTCTTTGGTTTTGGCTTCGAGACAAACTGAAAAGTGTTTTCTTTAATAAGTTGTAACATTTGTGTATGTGTTGCTTCTTGCCAAGCTATTTCTTTCTCACTTTCTTACAATGACCTTGTCAGGAAATACAACCTATCATTAGGTCAACTGCTGACTGACGTTTTTCATACTAATTGTTCGGCCATTATTTACACACTTAATTGTCTGCGGATTTTCCGGGTTTTTTCCCCGATCATGACAAGGAGCATACAGCGTGTTTGACCGGTCGGCAAGGGATGCTCACTCCTCCATGGCACTCGATCCCACCTCTGATGTTTTTGGATGTCCTTGTTTGCTCTGCTCCCAATTTGTATTGTTTAAATGGACTTTGAGCTTGACTACTCTTCGTTATCTCCATGTTTCATTACTTAACATACTATTTAGTGTAGGAATATTGTGTATCTAAACATAATTAGACAAAACCCCACAGCATTAACATAATCTTAATAAATTTCTTCAAAAGCCTCCATGTTTCTCTAAAAATCATTCCATTGAAAACGGAATTCATTAAACAGACCTGCCATTAAAACTTCAAAGAAAATAAAGTTTTTTTTTCATTAATTAAGATGCCGAATGACATTAATGCTTTCATATTATTCTTTTTTGAAAATGAAAAAGTTGAAGTTAACGAACAGTCATCGATCTTAAAATCTTTTTTAATCGATACAAATATATAAATAGGGTATAAACACGGACCCCTGGAAATTTAAGGAATGGGATCAGGTGCCTAGAAGGAGTAAGCATCCCCTGTTGACCAGTCACACCTGCCCTGAACCCTTTGTATTGATTTTTTTCTGCAGGATATTTCTTAAAATTTTACCTCCCGGTATACAATGTATGTTCCATCCTTACTCGGGGTTAATTGGCACAACATGATAATGTTTGTAAAGGTGAATAAGAGAAACTATGCATGTCTTGATGAATTGAAAAAGACATTAAAGATTTGTTTTTATATACTTGTGTATCAGTGTAAAAGGATGGAACTAACTTCGAGCTTGCACATTCGGTGGGCCTCAGGAACTAGGCTTAACTTCTTGAACCTACGCTACCTTGCATATTAATTTTGATTTTGAAATTTTGAGAAAAAGAGTTGATAAGAATTATTTTCAATGTGACAATGTAAAACTTTGAATCCCTAATATGACTTCTTTTAGGCCTTTAACGAACTTGATTCTACATAAGACCAATTAAGCTGTTCTGGATTAGATTTTTTAAACATTAACGAGCGAATAAGCTTAGTCGTTTCTAAGTCAATAGTTCAAGGGAATAAATAGAGGATATTCAATGTTTTGTGGATGAATATGGAATTTATTTCACGAGTGGGACAGGATTTTTTGATATTTTCACGAGTGCGAAGCACGAGTGAAAATATCAAAAAATCCTGTCTCACGAGTGAAATAAATTCCATATTCATCTACAAAACATTGAATTTTCTGTTTATTACATTTTTTTTATTTTCCCTACGCTCTGTCTTTTCTTAACACAGTGTCTTATAGGCTTGACGTCATAGTTGAGCGGTTGAGACGTCACAGCTTATCAGTTCTGAGATTGAAAACTTCGCATAGCATGGCTTTTAGCAACATATTTGGGAAGAAATTTGCAGTTTTAGCTCTATCAATATGCTTAGTTATTATCTCTATCTTATGACAGGCCAAAAATTATTTTTTACTTACTTTGATATCCTTTCACACTGTGAGAGAATATCATTTTGGTATCCTTTCACACTGTGAGAGAATATCACTTTTATTCAATAAATAAATCACAATATTTCACTGTTGAAAATGTAATAATTTTTTTACACCATCCTCATTTCGATACTTCTATCATTCCATCAAAATCGGTTTGTGCAAAGAATTTACTCCCTTTTATCCAGGGATATCCATGTCAAGTTTGACTGAAATTAGCACAGTTGTTACTGAAAATGTGAAAGTTTTAGAGAAAGCACCAGAAAAACGCCAAAAAATTTAAATAGTGCCTTTTGCTCTGTTGCGTCAAAATTGTAAGAGGATTTTTTTTTAAATTTTCTAACTTCCATTTGTATGCTGTACTATCTCAACAACAATCGGAATAGTTTCTATCGTACAGAAAAAAGGCAGTTAGAAAAATGCCTTAAAATTTATTGCACAATTGAAATTCTTGTAAATGTTGTTTTTATGATACTTAGTTTGTATATTTAAGTATTCATTTTCCCACTTTCCAATAGCTCGGCAATATACCGAGTATCTCCTGAGTAGCCACTGCACTGTCTTTGCTAGAAACTTTTATACTCTTTATATAAACATAAACAAATGCCATGAGATTGGCATAACTGAGAAATATGTCGGAGTACTGAAAGTCCAGGGTTGCAAGGTAGTATATCTGAAGTGGTCTTAAAATCAACAGCACACATGAAAACAGTCTGAGGAGATCCGATTGTATCTTTTCCCATTGTCTGCACTCAATGCAGGATGAACAGACATCTAAAAAAAAAAATCCAGAACATTGGATATAGTGTGTACATGAATTAATTTCACATTATCATTCAAAAATATACTAGTATGTCAAACGTATATGAAGTAGTTGACGACAAAACATCACTCAGCAGTAGAAGCATAGGAATCATGTTGCTTTGAGTGATTTTTTTTTACATACTAGTTTACTTCAATATCGATCGGTTGAAAATTAAGCCAATAATGTTAGCATTTAAAGTCGTTGAATTTAGAATAGTAATCTGATTTTCTAGACAATGGCTTAAACTGTATTATTTATATATATATTTAGTTTAAACCCATATTACCACTTCGTTGAATAAGCCCAATCACTAATAATGGGAGATCCAATGTAAAGTATTCCTGGGCAAAGATTGGTAGCATATCTCGAGCTGATCGACAAAATAGTGCAGATTGTTCAAGTCTTCCGTTAGTATTATCCATGATATTGTATTCCAAAACTAAACACAAAGTTGAAAGACTAACAAAACTCACAACGATTATATTGTTTACACTATTAAATTCCTTCCTGTTGACTAAAAAGAGTAAAGTTAACATCAATGCAGTACACAATAGATTAGGAATATAAATGTCCGTACATTTAGTAGGGTCTCTACTCAATAGGCGAAAAAGAATATATCCATAATACAGGGTATAAAGAATTCCCACCGCGGACACCGACGTCCACGGTGTAGGATGGAGATGTCTCCTCGCTACCACTATCAACAGGTACAGCTGTGTGGCGAAGATTGCACATATCACGTACAACTGGATTAGTGCCATCCAGAGAAAACACATTGAAACACGTTCCATATCCAGATCTGTTCTATTTGATGCGGACTCCATCATAAAGTTAGACTATTACGGAAATGCCATTGAAGCCACATGCAGTCGTAAACGACAACTGCAAAATTTTAAATGGTTATCGGTAATTAGGGGTAACACGTACTCAATCGGTGCGATGGATATTTTTTCTATTTACAATGATGCTTGCTAACTGTATCGAGAAAGTGCATGTATATATTTTTAGATTGTTAATCCTGTATTTGTTTTCCTGTTCTATCTCCTTATATCATCACTTCCCTATTAACTCTGTTAAAAGTATTTCACGCCTTAAGTGCTCTTATTCATTTTGTGACATATTCGAGCAGGATACACCCCGTGTAAACTGTCGACATGACATGATGCTGTTGTTATAAGTCAATATTCTGCACCTTATATGCAAAGAATACATGTATTGGTATGCAAGATAAATTATGTCAACATGCAACATAATTATATAGACAAGGGACTTGTTTATGTCAACATGCAAAATAATTATGCTGACATGCAAGTAACCAATCTCTTTAGAGAATCTAATTTTAATATTGGCAAACTTACTTAATAAAGCCATTATATGACATCATACAAGCAAGATACGACAGGATTATGTAGACATGCGGCATTTATGTCAAAATGCAAGATAATTATGTAGACATGCGACTTATTTATGTCTACATGGAAGATAATTTTGTAGACATGGAACTTATTTAAGTCAACATGCAAGATAATTATGTCAAAATGCAATCGAGTTAACTATGTCAACATGCAAGATATGTATGTTAACATGCAACTTATTACTTTGTGTGTTGACATAAATATCTTGCATGTTGACATACTTTTCTCGCATGTCAACATCATTTATCTTGCATGTAGGGGGCAGAAATATGCCACCATACTTTTCCCCTTATTTTCATTTTTTTTAATTTCAAAACTTTTTTCAATGATAAAAATTGATAAGATATATTCGTTATTAATAAAAGAATTCCCTTACATAGTAATGGGAAAAAAATCAGGGATTTCAGACAGACACACAAACATATGTTCGTAACTGTACTTACAAATTGTTGGAAGACCTGGTCTCCAAAGTCTACATTAATATTCTCATTGAAGAACTCTTGCATATTTTTAAAATCAACTTTGATTTTTTGTAGATGACTACTGCCCCCTAAATGCAGATAAATTATGTTAACATGCAACATAATTATGTAGACATCCGACTTATTTATGTCGACATGCAAAATAATTATGTTGACATGCAAGTTACCAATCTCTTTAGAGAATCTAATTTTAATTTGGTAAACTTACTTAATAAAGCCATTATATGACATCATACAAGCAAGATACAACAGGATTTTGTAGACATGCAACTTATTTATGTTAACATGCTAAATAATTATGTAGACATT
Source organism: Saccostrea echinata (assembly GCF_033153115.1). NCBI lineage: Eukaryota > Metazoa > Mollusca > Bivalvia > Ostreida > Ostreidae > Saccostrea > Saccostrea echinata. Next base: position 9,230,178 of record NW_026889779.1, on the reverse strand, counting down.
TAACTTATTTATGTCAACATGCAAGATAATTATGTTAACATGCGAGTTAATTATGGCAACATGCCAGATATGCATGTTGACATGCAACTTATTATCTTGCATGTTGGCATAAATGTATTGCATGTTAAAATAGAACTCGCATGTTGACATAAGTAAGTCGCATGTGGATATAAATAAGTCGCATGTTAACATAATTTTCTTGCATGTTAAAATATAACTGGTATGTTGACATTAATAAGTCGCATGTTGACATAAATAAGTTGCATATTAACATAATTATCTTGCATGTTGACATAAATAAGTCGCATGTCTACATTATTATGTTGCATGTTAACAGAAATAAGTCGCATATTGACATAAATAGCTTGCATGTTAACATAATTATCTTGCATGTTAACATAAAAAAGTCGCATGTCAACATAATTCTGTTGCATCTTGTTTGTATGATGTCGTATACCGGCGTTAGTCATTATGTTTACCAACATTAAAATTGGATTCTCTAAAAAGATTGGTAACTTGCATGTCAACGTAATTATTATGCATGTAGACATAATTATCTTGCATGTTGGCATACTTTTCTCGCATGTTTACCTAATTTATCGTGCATGAAGGGGGCAGAATAAGCCTTTAAATAGCATTTGCTTTATACAGACATACTCGTTTATTGGAAATTGAATCGATCTCTTATTACTCGGTTCTAGGCACGTGCTTGTGTGCGAGAGAAAGAGAGGGGGTCATGTGGGCCTCTAAGGATCTAATTGCATGCATAAAAATGCTTAACTCTCGGCTTACATTATCTTTTATAAATAAGGCAAGTCATGACAATCGATCCATCAATGTAGTAAAATTGATTAATGTCACAATCGGTGTTTCATTCCGACAAATTAAATAAGATGTCAATATACAGATGTTATTAAATCCAAGGCGCCGCCCAGTGCGCTCACACACATACTCAAAGAGTTTTGTGACTTTCAAAATCTGGAAGAGAATTAATATTCTACTAAATATGCATCTTTTTTAGGTACATCTCGCTGTCTACATTGAGTTTGATTGATGATGTTTTGCTGGGAATAAGAATTATGAAAAATATGTTAAACTCTTTTTCTAATCAAATAATTCATATTTATATTATTTCATTCTAAATAAAATAGGATTCATTGCGCACGAACCGTGACTTTAAATTCAAATCTTTTACCCCCCCCTCCCACCTTCTCTCTCTCTATATATTTATTTATATAAAGAAACGTTCGGACGAATTAGATATTTGTTAGGACAAATTAGAAATTCGTTTGGACAAATTAGATCTAATTTGTCCGAACAAATACATGTGTATCTATAATTCGTCCGAACAAATATCTAATTTGTCCGAACAAATATATCTAATTCGCCCGAACAAATATTTTTTTTTCATCTGGCCTTCCAACGGCGCCGTAGCTAAGCACGTGACATTTGGTTGGAAAAAATCATATTCGAAGTATTAACTCGCCCCACCCCACCCCTTTCCATGGCCCCATTCCATCCATCCTACCCTCCCCTAGGTTTCCACAGGCATATTTTAATGTTTCAGAAATCCTTATTAAACGACATAATTCTCTAGGAACTGGGGTCAAAGTGAATTTTCTGTCGTTGAACATGTAACTGATTGTAGCTGCAAAAACTTTATGAGTTGGTGTAAACATTCTTTCAAATACAGGTGATATGTTGAACTTACCATACAATTACGCTCAGGTAATAATCTGAAAACCCATTAAAATGGTCATATACATATTTATTTGTGATACGGAAATCGTTCTCTCCTGAGATTTTGACACATTATCAATTATTTATTAAGTTTTATTTTTGAATTTGAGTATAAATATAGGGCTTAATGAATATAATCTTTATGAATTTCGTGGGACTTTTCGACAGATAAATTGAATGCAAAGTGATGAGTAACGTTTTGATCGATCACAAAGTACTTGAAATGGTTATTAAAAAAAAGAAAAAGAAAATATCAATATCAATGGCAAATTCTTATGGAATAAAAAAAATACACAAGAGATTCCTTTCTTCTTAGATGTAAAATGTGCAACTTTGTCGAGTTCAAGATTTTTTGACACGGGGTGATATAGTGTAGTAAATACACGCATGTTAGCGGTGCTTACTTCCTCAGACGTACCGGTACATGTACTTATATACAATAGTAACACTTTCCTAAAAGTTATCACAAAACATTCTCAAAATACTAAAAATACTGAGAATGTTAAAGGGTAGTTAAAATAAATTTACTTTTAAAACGGAGGTCTGAATAGACTAGCCTTAACGAGATTGACCCCCTCCCTCATTTTATGGTCATGGATATCAAAGGATGCACTTCTTTATCCGGCAAAATTACACCACATTCGCAACTTTTGACGGGACAGTGACTAAACAGTAAGCATAACCTGACGCTTACATGTCAGAGATATTTATTTGTTTGTTTGTTTGTTTAACGTCCCTTCGAGAATGTTTCACTCATATTGAGATGCCATCATTTGCCGGTGGAGGATTGTACAGGCACGGATCCAGGATTTTTTTTTTTGGAGGGATGGAGGTGAGGGGTGGTCCAAGTCAAAAAATTCCAACCCAGAAATTTCTTGAAAAGCAAATGATAATGATGATGATGATGATGATGATAATAATAATAATAATAATAATAATAATAATTTAAAAATAAATAAATAAATAAATAAATAAATAAATAAATAAATAAATAAATAAATAAAAGTAAAATCCATTTCCCAAACGTGAAAAAAACTATCTCGTTGTGGTGGTGGTGTCCGCGTTTTCAAGGAGAGGTCCAAAATCATTTTTTATTTGCTTCAGTATATACTTTTAATAACTCTGCAAATTCCAGGGGGGGGGGGGGGGAGGAGGGTCCCGACCCCATCCCAAGAATCCCGTCCGATTTAGCTTTGAGCTGAACTCAATGCAAGTGCTATTAATGCTAATCACCGATATTCCCCTAAGAGTGATTCGAGACAATTTATGGCAGAATCTTGGAGAGGTGGATCTAAAAAAAAAAAAATACTTTTACAAATATTTTCCTCGGATGTCATTAATAATTGTAGCATTTATTTCCTTTCATATGCTCAATATTATTTTGCTACCAGGCGTTCTTCTACTTTTTTGCATGTGGAATTTATTTAAATTTTATTTAGAATTAATTAAATTTATCTTGAAATTTAGCGATTTCTTTTTTATCATAGCCTTAAAATATTCTTAAATCTAAGGAGAATCTATAGTGTACAAGTCCCTTTAAGACACCGCGAGTTACCCCATACCCTGCATATTTAACTTACCCCTTGAGAAGAAGGTAAACATGGCCTATTTACGGTTAGCGCTAGATGGTACAATGTACAGGTAGGCGAACACGAGTTATCTTTCATGACCACGAGTTATCTTTCATAAGTGTGCTGATTACGTAGGGTGAATATGTGCGGATTTATTCACTCGTACATGGAATATTCAACATGTGATAAAATATACGGAAAGAAATAAAATATTCTTAAATAATATTTATTTCACTGTTAATTTACAATGATTAATTCTTTATTAAGTCGTACGCGTAAAAGTCGAAATGCCAGTCTATATTAACAATGTATAAATGAAATTAATTATCAAATATTGATAAATTGTTGACAATCGTGGATTTATTTCAATTCATATAAAAGTCGTTGAACTATATAATCATATTTATTTTTCTTTCAATATTTATTTGTTGTTCGAGTGATGCAATTTTATGTTTATGTGGATTGCGCATAGAGAATGCGGGGGGGGGGGGGGTATTATCGAGTGGAAACAGGCACGTATCGTTGCAAAAAAAAAAACAAACAAACAAACAAAACAAAACAAAACAAAAACATATGTCTACAGGCTATCTTAAGATCCCCTCCCCAATTTTTTCACCCAATCCAACCCTGATATAGCATTACCTAAGGATTGAGAAGAGAGCCACCGTGTAAGCAGTATCTTTTAAGTCGCGTTAAACACGTGGAATACAATATATTCTTAATCAGGTGGATCACATGTCATTCAATAATTTAAAGATTAATCATTTTTTTTCGACTCAAGTTGTAAGTTAGATTTTTCCTTGTAATTTCATGAAATATCCTATATATATGCGTATATTCCTTTCTATTCATGTGTAGAATAATGTAAAGGCGAAGACTTCAACAGGCGAGAAGTGTCAATATAAGAAGGTTCACTTCTCCTGAGGGGGAGGGGGGTTACCCTCGAAAAAAAAATACGGAAAAAGACCAGAATGGTGCAATTGTATGTCATGAAAAATGAAAGAAAGGATTTATTTTGGTTTGCTATTTATATTACATTTTTACTCATGTGTGACCGTGTAGATTTGAACGGTACTTAGGAATTCGTCTGGAACTGCATCCGTTGTTTGCAGAACGAACGGGGTGAGGGAATGTTGGCGTAGGGGGTACGAGGTATAGGTAGAGGCGCTGTGTTGCCGTAAGGTAAAAACGAAGTATAGGTATGCCGTATTCCCGAAGGTCCACCAATATGCAATTCCAGAGATAAAACAAATGATGAAGGATTCCGTATTTATTAGATGAGTCTCAACGATGGCAGCAGTTTACATGAATCAACAAACAGAAATATTAAAATAGATCGAGTCGGATTTGGCCGAAGTGGCCCCGGACTCAAGAGTCCTGACGAGTCGGACGTGGCCGAGACTGGCCTACGTATATTCCAGATTGAAATTATACATGACTATTTACAAGAATGTACATAAAGAGTAAATAAATGGCAGGTGTTGACATTAAGTAAAATGAGTGAAAGATTCACAGGTATAGAGTTATTAAATATATTTAATGACTCTTTGATGTCTGGACAAAAGTGTCACTTGTAAATTAAATTAAACAATTAGATTCGTTGAACATATCGTGAGAAATAAAATATGACAAATAAATAAGAAATTGATAGGTAAAGTCCAAAATAAAGGTTTTTTTTCTGGAACAGTGAATTTTACACTGTGATAATTTCCCACCGCTCCGGGAAAAACACGTCCTCGTGTTTGGAAAGAAATTTCACTTTAATTATTTTTTGGATTCTGTTCTTTGATGTTCTTGTAGACGTATACACACCGGTAAACACTAGTTAATGAAACTATCCTGGTGGTTAACAAAGGAATGCCGAAAGCGTTGTTCATGGATGTTGAACTGGTGTTGTCCATCGTTGATGCATTGGTCGAACAGTTCACGTTGAGCAGAGTGGTTCAATAGAGGGAACTCGCTTGATGTAGAGGTTCGGGATCCGACCACTGCAAAATATATGCAGCGGCCCCGGGCGTTGTTTTACCCTTAGGATTCATTCACCAATTATAACCAAATACATTTTGGTTATAAAGTTATGAAAGTAATTCCTGGACTACATCCGTTGCGCTAGCGTAAACGGGGAAGAAGGAATGTTGGCGGGTAATACAGTAACGGCGCTGTGGGGCCGTAATACAATGCAAACGAGAAAGGTGCCGTATTCCTTATGGTCTTCCAATATAAAGTCCAAGAATTGGTAAATCAGGTTTCCGAATTTATTATAGACGATGGTAAATAACAATCAACGTAAATTTCAACAATAGCTTACGAGTCTTAACCGAGTTGGATGTGGCCGATAGAGCACCGGGCCTCCAAACTGAAGAACGTATAATGGACATAGCTTTTTGTTAGATAGAGATTAAACAATAATTGAATTATGACACTGGCTGAATTAATTGATGGACAGGTGTGTTTCTTTGATAGAATGGACATAAAAGACATAGCTAAATAACTATATAAACAAAGTTATTGATATAAGATTAACAGGTCCTAAGGCATTTACAACTAACAAGTAAATATTCTTTTGACAGTCACTTAAAGTCAATTGGAATGTCAAAGAGCATGAGACACACTTAACTAAATAATAGACATACAATGAAAATAGATGGAGAATAAAACAGATAAACGTCCAAATTTAGTATAATATATGAAAAAGTTATTTATTTCAAAAATGTTAATTTTGCTCGGTGATACATGTATTCTAGTCTAAGTAATTGTTTGGTGTAGAAATTTTCTGTGAAGTTGAAAGACATCCATGATCCTCATTTGACCAGTCGATATAGTAATATATACATATTTTTAGCAATTAATTTATGAAAATAGAATTCTCATGACCACTTAACAGTATTAAGAAATTTTAATCCTGTTTACTTCACCCCTTCACAGTGCTTATGTAACATGTAAACGTCCTTTTTGAATACTTTGTTTTACAGCTTTCCTTTCAAAGAGAAATATATCCCGTAAAGAATTTTATTAAACAAAGTCTCAACATGAAGTTTGAAATTGAAAACTTTTTGTGCAACAATTTTCGTTTTATGTATCTGAATATGATTCAAGGTTCTTTGAAGTCTTAGAAAGGGTCATATAGAAGGTTGACATTTGTAAAAGTAAAAAATAAATACATGATTATCCCAACCTACCTGAAGCATTTAACGTCCCTTCGAGATTATTTTCACTCCTATTAAGACATGCACCACCATTTTTCGGTCTAGGGGTGCAAATTTAGACCTAACCTACCTGTAGTTTGTACCAGCTTAGAGTCCAGGACAAAACTCGGTAATACTCCATCTTCTATGGAGAGTCACAAGATAAATTTAACATGAAGATACGTCCCTAATCCCAGAGCTTTCTCCCACCTACCTGTACTTTGTACCACATAAGATCCCTGCCAAATAAACTCCCTAAATGTACCTGTCATTGATAGATACAGGATTTATTTGGCGTTAAAAATATACCCTCATCAAAGAGGGTTTCCACAACCTACCTGTAGTTTGTACCAGCTAATTGTTTAGGACAAAACTCGACAATATTCCATCTTCTATGGAGAGTCACAAGATAAATTTAACATGAAGATATGTCTCTGATCCCAGAGCTTTCTCCCACCTACCTGTACTTTGTACCACATAAGATCTCTGCCAAATATACTCCCTAAATGTACCTGTCATTGATAGATACAGGATTTATTTGGCATTGAAAATATACCCTCATCAAAGAGGGTTTCCCCAACCTACCTGTAGTTTGTACTAGCTTAGAGTCCAGGACAAAACTCGGCAATACTCCATCTTCTATGGAGAGTCACAAGATAAATTTAACATGAAGATATGTCCCTGATCCCAGAGCTTTCTCCCACCTACCTGCACTTTGTACCAGATAAGATTCCTGCCAAATACACTCCCTAAATGTATCTGCCATTGATAGATAAGTATTTATTTGGCATTGAAAACATACCCTCATCCAAGAGGGTTTACCCAACCTACCTGTAGTTTGTACCAGCTTAGAGTCCAGGACATAACTCGGTAATACTCCATCTTCTATGGAGAGTCACAAGATAAATTTAACATGAAGATATGTCTCTGATCCCAGAGCTTTCTCCCACCTCCCTGTACTTTGTACCAGATAGATCCCTGCCAAATATACTCCCTAAATGTACCCTCCATTGATACACACAGGATTTATTTGGCATTGAAAACATACTCTCATCCAAGACGGTTTCCCCAACCTACCTGTAGTTTGTACCAGCTTAGAGTCCAGGACATAAATCGGTAATACTCCATCTTCTATGGAGAGTCACAAGATAAATTTAACATGAAAATATGTCTCTGATCCCAGAGCTTTCTCCCACCTACCTGCACTTTGTACCAGATAAGATCTCTGCCAAATATACTCCCTAAATGAACCTGTCATTTATAGATACAGGATTTATTTGGCATTGAAAATATACCCTCATCAAAGAGGGTTTCCCCAACCTACCTGTAGTTTGTACCAGCTTAGAGTCCAGGACATAACTCGGTAATACTCCATCTTCTATGGAGAATCACAAGATAAATTTTACATGAAGATATGTCTCTTATCTCAGTGCTTTCTTCCTCTTACCTGTACTTTGTACCAAATAATATCAATGTTAAATATTCGCCATAATCTCACCTGTCATTGATAGATGCAGAATAAATATGTTATTGATAATATTACCCTGATCTCGATTGATTTCCTCAACCTACCTGTAGTTTGTACCAGCAAAAAGTCTAGGTCAAAACTCGGTAATACTCAACCTTTATGGAAAGTCAAAAGTTAAAACTTACATCAAGATATGTCCGTGATCTCAGTGCTTTCTCCCACCTACCTGTACTTTGTACCAGATAATATCCCCGTTAAATATGTGCCACAGTCCTATCTGCCATTGATACATGCAGAATATATTTGGTATTAATAATATTACCCTGATTTCGAAGGGTTCCCTAACCTACCTGTAGCTTGTTCCAGCTAAAAGTCTAGGTCAAAACTCGGTAATACCGTACCTTCTATGGAAAGTAACTTGATAAATTTTACATGAAGATATGTGCCTGATCTCAGAGCTTTCTCCCACCTACCTGTACTTTGTACCAGATAATATCCCTGTTAAATATAGGCCACAATCCTACCTTCCATTGATAGATGCAGAATATGTTTGGTATTGACAATATTACCCTAATTTCGAAGGGTTTCCCCAACCTACCTGTAGCTTGTACCAGCTTATAGTTCAGGTCAAAACTCGGTAATACTCTACCTTCTATGGAAAGTCAAAAGTTAAAACTTACATCAATATACGTCCCCGATCTCAGAGCTTTCTCCCACCTACCTGTACTTTGTACCAGATAATACCCCTGTTAAATATTCGCCACAATCCTACCTGCCATTGACAGATGCAGAATACATATGTTATTGATAATATTACCCTGATCTCGATTGATTTCCTCAACCTACCTGTAGCTTGTACCAGCAAAAAGTCTAGGTCAAAACTTGGTAATACTCTACCTTCTATGGAAAGTCAAAAGTTAAAACTTACACCATGATATGTCCCTGATCTCAGTGCTTTCTCCCACCTACCTGTACTTTGTACCAGATAATATCCCTGTTAAATATACGCCACAATCCTATCTGCCATTGATACTTGCAGAATATATTTGGTATTGACAATATTACCCTGATTTCGAAGGGTTTCCAAAAGCTACCTGTAGCTTGTACCAGCTAATAGTTTAGGTCAATACTCGGTAATACCCTACCTTTTATGGAAAGTAACTTGATAAATTTTACATGAAGATATGTGCCTGATCTCAGAGCTTTCTCCCACCTACCTGTACTTTGTACCAGATAATATCCCTGTTAAATATAGGCCACAATCCTACCTTCCATTGATAGATGCAGAATATGTTTGGTATTGACAATATTACCCTAATTTCGAAGGATTTCCCCAACCTACCTGTAGCTTGTACCAGCTAATAGTTCAGGTCAAAACTCGGTAATACTCTACCTTCTATGGAAAGTCAAAAGTTAAAACTTACATCAAGATATGTCCCTGATCTAAGAGCTTTCTCCCACCTACCTGTACTTTGTACTCAGATAATATCAATGTTAAATATTCGCCACAATCCCACCTGCCATTGATAGATGCAGAATACATATGTTATTGATAATATTACCCTGATCTCGATTGATTTCCTCAACCTACCTGTAGCTTGTACCAGCAAAAAGTCTAGGTCAAAACTCGGAAATACTAAACCTTTTATGGAAAGTCAAAAGTTAAAACTTACATCAAGGCATGTCCCTGATCTCAGAGCTTTCTCCCACCTACCTGTACTTTGTACCAGATAATATCCCTGTTAAATATGTGCCACAATCCTATCTGCCATTGATACATGCAGAATATATTTGTTATTGATATTACCCTGATCTCAAAGGGATTGCCCAACCTACCTGTAGCTTGTTCCAGCTAATAGTTTCGGTCAATACTCGGTAATACTCTACCTTTTATGGAAAGTCAAAAGTTAAAACTTACATCAAGATATGTCCCTGATCTCAGTGCTTTCTCCCACCTATCTGTACTTTGTCCCAGATAATATCCCTATTAAATATACGCCACAATCCTACCTTGCCATCATATAATGCAGAATATATTTGGTATTGAAAAGATCATCCTGTTCTCGAAGAATTTCCCAAACCTACCTGTAGCTTGTACCAGCTGATAGTCTAGGTCAATACTCAGTAATGCCCTACCTTTTTGGAGAGTCACCAGATAAATAAATTAAAGTACATGTAACATCGAAAATGGTGTATGCCTATTTACGATTACAGTTTAATGTAGTTTTAATGTAGTCTACTTGTGTACTAAGATCACAGGTCTTTAGATCGCTCATAAAAAATGGAGGTGTTCCAAAAATAAAGGTATGGAAGTATTAGAACTATTTACATAGATGACGCACTTTCGCCAATAAAATACTTTTAAATCAAATGCTTTACAATTTTACTTTCTATCCATATCTATTCATATATAAGCAATCTTCATGACAACTAAAGTTCATTCTGAAATCCCGTATACTTCCGATATATTCTGAAACCAATTTAAAAATTCACCTTAGTTTTTTACTCGACATCAGCTGGGGCCTTTGAAAAGTTACACGAACTGTTAACGGGAACGACGGAAAAAATTTCCCCGGAATTTATTCTATATCCCGGTGAGCTTGAGATAAAAGATACCACGGAGTCTGACACATCTGTTTCATATTTGGATATTTTAGTTAATGGTTATCTAACAACCAAGCCTTATGATAAACGTTATGACTTCAACTTTTCAATCGTCAACTTCCCTTACTTATGCAGCAATATCCTACATCACCTGTATAAGAAGTTTATATCTCTCAGTTGATTCGATACGCAAGAGCATGCTCTACGTATGTACAATTTCTAAAACGAGGTAAATTATTGACAAACATGTTGATGAAACAAAAATTTCAACAGTCTCGTTTAAAGTCATCATTTCGTAAGTTCTATGGTCGATACATTGACCTTGTCAGCAAATACAATTTATCATTGAGTCAAATGCTGACTGATGTTTTTCATACTGATTGTTAGTTCATCATTTACACACTGAATTGACTATGGATTTTCCGTTATTTCCCGATCATGACAAGGAGCACACGGCGGGTGAGACCGGTCGGCAGGGGATGCTCACTCCTCCTTGGCACCTGATCCCACCTCTGATGTTTCGGATGTCCGTGTTTGCTCTGCTCCTATTTTGTATTGTTTATTGGACTTTTGAGTTTGAATACTGTTCATTATTTCCATATATTTCATACTCAATGAATATTTGCATACGAGCTCTACAAAATTTTCTTTTATTTGATCGTATGATCTTGCTTAATCACCAAGAACATTTTAGCGGTCTAATTTTTAAAAAAAATTAAAAATTATATTATACATTCTGGGAAAATTCGTTCAATCTTAGCTCTTTTTATATTCATAAACAACATGGCGGTGCAGTTGTTGATGCAGTCGTTTTCTAATTTTTTTTCGCGAAAGGAATTATTACGGACCTAACCTTTTGATATGGAATAAGAAAAATCAACTTTAAAATGTTGAAAGATCGTGCAAGTACTATGCAGCTCTTCGTTGCACTTCAAACACCGTATGTATACATGTGAATGACCAGGGGCCCAATTCAAGCTAATGTCGAGTAAAAAAAAAGTAGGTCAATTTTGAAACTGATTATAGAATATCTCAGGAGGTACATGTACATAGAATATCGAACTTTGGTAGTAATAAAGATTGTTTATATATCAGTAAATTTAAATAGAAAGGAAAATTTTAGAGCTTTTGATTAAAAAGTATTTCATTAGAGAAGTAGGGTACACAGTGTAAGGAATTCCATACCTTTATATTTTTTATACACCCCTATTTTTTTAAATCGGATTTTAAGCGATCCAAAGGTCTGTGATTAAGATATATTGAAATCAGACCAAAACTGTAGGAGGAGTTGGACTTTGAAAAAATGTTTATAGACAGAGGGACGAATGACAGACATCTTGCTTTTGAATAATCTCTTCTCGTCTTTGACTAGTAGAGCTAAAAATGACAGATGCTCAGGTCATAAGTTATCTTTGAGTGAAATATAGACAACAATGTTTTTCCAATAGAGAACAATTTTTGTTCGTGAAACACTGATGCTCCGTATGACAGCTTTTGGAGAGGTTAAAGTTTCTCAAATGCAAGTCAAACTTCAAGGGATGAAAATGTTGTTACCCAAAGAAAGGACTTGTTCTCACTGAATATACTTGTGAAATATGAAAGCCCAAAACACTAACCCTTATAAAATTACGGCCAATGTTTTTAAATGTGGATCAAACTCAAAGTTCAAGGTTAAAAGGTCATTAATATTTTTATATCCTTGGAAAGATCTTATAATAAATACATGTGAAGTATGAAAATCCTAACATCTACAGTTCAAAAGTTATGATTACGCTTAAAGACTGGTAAATTCTTGCAAAATTGAGTCAAACTCAAGGTCAAGAGGTCAAATATAAGGTACCCGAAGAAAGGCCTTTCACAAGGAATACACGTGTGAAATATGAGAACCATAGCTTTGACCAATCAAATGTTAAGGACAAGGTTAAAGTTTTTGCGACCAAATGGTCAAACAGACAGACAGAAGGACAGACAAGACAAAAATTATATACCCATGAATCTTCCATTACGAGGGCATAATCATGGATCTTAAATGAATTTTCCTTTTTTCTGTCACTGACACTGAATATCTAGGCAAGGTCATAATATACTTTTAGCTTTCATATATTCTTTGTTTGAAGTTTCAACCTCCAAAACCATTCATACCACTTTTAGCAGTGACCTTGACGAAATGATCTTGGGTCATTCCACAAAACATAAGTATTATTTTTGTGAAGAATGAACTTCCAATGTTTTATAAATCTGTTATGGATTAAACATTTCTGCAATTGACTCTGAACTTGCAAAAAGGACCTTTGGTTAGGTATTTGTGTTATGTATCAATTTCATAAGCCCCCGTTTGAGAGTTATAGACAGAATAAGATAAAAAAAAAACTATTTTGCCAGTGACCCTTAACTTGCTGGAATATAACTCAGTCATGATTAATACTTACTCTTAGATCAGATCGGCAGGGGATGCTCACTCCTTCAATGAACCTGATCCGATCCCACCTCTGATGTTTAAGAGGTCCGTGTTTGCTCTGCTCCTGAATTGTGTTGTTTTAATGGACTTTTGAGCTTGAATACTGTTCGTTATTTCTATATATTTCATGCAGCTTGAATACTGTTCGTTATTTCTATATATTTCATGCAATATAAGAAATAAGTATAGCCTTAATGTTTTCCATTACCAGATATGTTAAAGACAGTAGTAAATTTTTTTTCTATAATTGACTTTGAACTCGATCAAATGACCTTAGGTGAAGACCATGACACAACTTCAGGTCATAAGAAATCTGTGTATGAAGTAAGAAACTCCAATATTCCTGGACAAAGAAGTTCCAGACCAGCCAAAAATTTTAAACATATAGCTTTTCTGTGAATGACCTTGATATTACCAGAATAACCTTGTGTTAAGGTTAAGACACTCGGGTTATAAACAATCGCTGTATAAGGTATGAGCAATATCTTGGACAAAATTTCAAGAACAGGCAAGCAAGGTTATTCCTACATCTCACTAAACTTCGATTGTGGGGAGTACTAGTATTACAATATAAATATTACATAAAACATGTCCAATTGATTCTACTTCTTATGCCCCCGGATCGAAAAATCCCGGGGGTATATTGTTTTTGTCCTGTCTGCCTGCCTGTTTGTCTGTTTATCTGTTTGTCTCTCTGTCTGTCTGTTGTCAACTTTAACCTAGACCATAACTATTGAGTGGGTACGGCTATGGCTTTCATATTTCACAGGTGTATTATTTGTGACAAGACCTTTCTTTGGGTACCACCAAATTTGACCTCTTGATTTTGACCTTGGAGCTTGACCTACTTGCACACTTTAACCTTTGCCATAACTTTTGAACAGGTGGAGGTAGAGCTTTCATACTTCACATGTGTATTCATTGTGACAATACCTTTCAGCTGGTATAAATATTTTTTACCTTTTGACCTTGACCTAAGAGTTTGACCCACTTTTTAAAAACTTTAACCTTGGTCATAACTTTTGATAAGTTAGAACTAGGGCTTTCATATTTCACAGGTGTATTCCTTGTAACAAGACCTTCTTTTGGGTACCAACACTTTTGACCTTGACCTTTGGAGTTTGACATGAATTTGAGAGAATTCAACCCTCGCCATAAGCTGCCATACGGGGGCATCAGTGTTTCACAAACACATCTTGTTTTTAAATTTTCTTTTCAATCTCTGTCCTGACAGTTGTCTCTGTTACTTTACATTTAAGAGCAGCTCTATATGCGGGGCAAGTTAACAGTGCTACTCCCAAGACAATTGCCTCTTTCATCAACACATGAGTCAGGTATTGCAGCCCCATTCTACCAAAAATTTATTTATCATTCAACATAAATTTTACCATATGATGATTGCTTATTTTATTATAAAGTATACTGCATAAACTACAACAAGCAATATGTACAGACATATTTAAACCTTTGGAGTAAGTGAAACGGTTTATAATTCAGACTTATTTGTAACAATTAATAAAATCATTTTAATTATTGCATTGGAATACAGGACGTGTTTTTGTGAAACACTATGCCCCCGATGGTAACACAATTCTGGAGGGAGTGGGACGTAGACTGAAGTGGTATACACTTATAAGATGTTTTAAGGGTTTCAAATGTAGGTCAAGGGTCACAGTTGAGGTCACATGATCAAAAATATCTGTACCAACGGAAAGGTCTTGTCATAATGAACACTCACGTCAAATATTAAAGCCTTACCATTGACAGCGCAATAGTTATGGGCTAGGTTAAAGTTGACAACAGACAGACAGACAAACAGACAAACAGACAGTCAGACAGACAGACAGAACAAAAACAATATACCCCCGGGATCTTTCGATCAGGGGGCATAAAAATCCTGATTGTCCGTCTTTGTTTAGTATTTCTTTTATCACTAAAACAATTTATCATTTTTGGCCTTTATAATTCCCAGAAGGTGCAATTCAATGTAGCACAAAATACAAGTAGGTTAACGTACAGAGGATACTCAAGGAGTAAGTTATCCATTTCAGTATTTAATAATCCTTGAGATGTAAATGTAGCCTGCTTTACATATTCTTGCAAGAAATTGGCAAATTGGGAAGAAATATTCTTATATTTATGGGTGTTTGATAACATTTACAATTTAAATGAAAGATCATGGGAACAGGATAGAAGTACATTTTAAAAAAAGCCCAGGTATGGGTTTGAAGCATTTGAAATGCTTATCAAGAACGTCACCAAGGTGGAGTGTAGTCTATAAAATGAAAATTACAATATTGATTATACATGCAGCAATTTAGCTCATTGAGCATAAACTAGACATCCCCTTATTAACTACTAGTAGTTCAAAAGATGATGTATTATCAGTAAAATAGACAGAGAAATGCCTGACAACTGATCATCAACAAAAACAATAGAACTTCCATTGAACATTAAATTTTACCCAAGTGGAGTTTTGAGCAAATCTGACAGTGGAATTAATGTACTGAAAGTAAATAAAAGGAGAAGCTGCAACATGACTGCATTGTCTGCATACATGTCAAAGACAAACAAAAGAGGATGACCAATCTTGCACCCCTTTTAGAAACACCCCTTACTTATGAGCTTATTTGTATTTTGACATGAAGAGTTCATTGTTAAAGTTGGACAAAAACAATTTTATTTAAAGAATTTATTTCTGTCGCATGGTCAATGAATTATTTGTAAACTAGAGGTACTGTGAGCACTGAGCTCACAAAATGATACCCCGCGCCTCAGATACATGTAGGTTTAAAATGGCAAAATCTATGTTATGCTATGGGAGACCTAAGTGTCTGATCAAAAATTAAAATAAGAGGTGCACAATGGCATTATGTATTAAAGAATCTGTGAAAGTATCATAAAATTTAATTCTGTGGTATAGGAGGAGTTGCGGTTAAGAAATAGGTACCCCTCATTTTAATAGAAAGAATGGCAGTGTTTTGCCAAATGCACCCCTACTAATGTTATTGTCCCCCGCTTTCACGAAAGCGAGGGGACATTAAATCTCATTTGTCTGTCAGTCTGTCCGTCCGTCACAAAAACTTTGACCTTGGTCATATCTTTTGAATGAGAAGACATAGGGCTTTCATATTACACATGTGTATTGCCTGTGACAAGACCTTTCTAAATACACTATGATTTTTGACCCCTTCACCTTGACCTAAAAGTTTGACCTACTTTTAAAAAAAATTAAACATTACATTGAATTAGCCATAACTTTTGAATGAGAAGAGATAGGGCTTTCATTTTAAACATGTTTATTACCTGTGACAAGGCCTTTCTAAATACACTATGGTTTTTGACCTCGAGACCTTGACCTTGAAGTTTGACCCACTTTTCAAAAATATATGCCTTGGTCATGACTTTTGAATGAGAATAGATAGGGCTTTGATAGTAAAGCCGAGTACTGCTTGTGACAAGACCTTTATTAATACACTATGATTTTTGACCCCTGGACCTTGAAGTTTGATCTACTTTTAAAAAATTTAAACATTACTTTGAAGAGGCTATAACTTTTGATTTATAGGAGATATGGCTTTCATATATTATCCTGTACATTACCTTGGAAAAGACCTTTCTAAATACACTATGATTTTTGATATCGTAACCTGGACCTTGAAGTCTGACCTACTTTTCAAAAACTTTAACCTTGGTCACGACTTTTGAATGAGAAGAGATAGAGCTTTCATTTTAAACCTGTTTATTGTCTGTGACAAGACCTTTCTAAATACACTATGGTTTCTGATCTCGTGACCTTGACCTTGAAGTTTGACCTACTTTTCAAAAATGTTAATTTTTCTTATTACTTCTGATTGAGAAGAGACCGGCCTTTCATATTTGAACTCTGCATTACCTGTGACTAGATATTTCCAAGCATGCTATGATTTCTGACCCCTTGATCTTGACCTTCACGATTGACCTAATTTTCAAAAAGTTCAACTTTGGTGATAACTTCTGAACGATATGCCATAAATAAGACATAAATAAGCCCCCAAAGACACCGAAAGCGGGGGACCACAATTCTTTGAATTTGCTTGATGTGACTTAAATTCAAGACACGTGGTGTAGGTTGTCCCATTCACAGGTTATTTAGGGTAGAACCGGTTTTATAAATAAAATTGGCAGTAAACAGGGGATTCCTATAGTCTGTTTTCTAAGAGCACTGCGATCAGAGATATATCTTCATGTACAATTTATCTAGTGACTTTCCATAGAAGGTAGAGTATTACCGAGTATTGACCTGGACAACTAGCTGGTACAAGCTACAGGTAGGTAGAGGAAACCCTTCGAGATCAAGGTAATATTATCAATACCAAATATATTCTGCATGTATCAATGGCAGGTAGAACTGTGGCCTATATTTAACAGGGATATTATCTGGTACAAAGTACAGGTAGATGGGTGAAAGCTCTGAGATCAGGGACATATCTTGATGTAAGTTTTAACTTTTGACTTTCCATAGAAGGTAGGGTATTACCGAGTTTTGACCTTGACTATTAGCTGGTACAAGCTACAGGTAGGTTGGGGAAACCCTTTGAGATCAAGGTAATATTATTAATACCAAATATATTCTGCATGTATCATTGGCAGGTAGGATTGTGGTGTATATTCGACAGGAATATTATCTGGTACAAAGTACAGGTTGGTGGGCGAATGCTCTGAGATCAGGAACATATATTGATGTAAGTTTAAACTTTTGACTTTCCATAGAAGGTAGGGTATTACCGAGCTTTGATCTGGACTAGTAGCTGGTACAAGCTACAGGTAGGTTGGGGAATCCCTTCGAAATTAGGGTAATATTGTCAATACCAAATATATTCTGCATGTATCATTGGCAGGTAGGATTGTGGTGTATATTCGACAGGAATATTATCTGGTACAAAGTACAGGTTGGTGGGCGAATGCTCTGAGATCAGGAACATATATTGATGTAAGTTTAAACTTTTGACTTTCCATAGAAGGTAGGGTATTACCGAGCTTTGATCTGGACTATTAACTGGTACAAGCTACAGGTAGGTTGGGGAATCCCTTCGAAATTAGGGTAATATTGTCAATACCAAAATATATTCTGCATGTATCAAGGGCAGATAGGATTGTGGCGCATATTTAACAGGGATATTATCTGGTACAAAGTACAGGAGGGTGGAAGAAAGCACTGAAATCAGGGACATCTCTTGATGTAAGTTTTAACTTTTGACTTTCCATAGAAGGTAGGGTATTACCGAGTTTTGACCTGGACTATTAACTGGTACAAGCTACAGGTAGGTTGTTGAAACCTTGCGAGATCAGTGTAATATTATCAATACCAAATATATTCTGCATTTATCAATGGAAGGTAGAATTCTGACGCATATTTAACAGGGATATTATCTGGTACAATGTACAGGTAGGTGGGCGAATGCTCTGAGATCAGGAACATATCTTGATGTAAGTTTAAACTTTTGACTTTCCATAGAAGGTAGAGTATTACCGAGTTTTGACCTGGACAACTAGCTGGTACAAGCTACAGGTAGGTTGAGGAAACCCTTTGAGATCAAGGTAATATTCTCAATACCAAATATATTCTGCATGTATCAATGGCAGATACAATTGTGGCGTATATTCAACAGGGATATTATCTGGTACAAAGTACAAGTAGCTGGGAGAAAGCTCTGACATCAGGGATACATCTTCATGTAAAATCTATCTAGTGACTTTCCATAAAAGGTAGGGTATTACCGAGTGTTGACCTTGACTATTAGCTGGTACAAGCTACAGGTAGGTTGGGGAAACCCTTCGAAAACAGGGTAATATTGTCAATACCAAATATATTCTGCATGTATCAATGGCAGATGGGATTGTGGCGCATATTTAACAGGGGTATTATCTGGTACAAAGTACAGGTTGGTGGGAGAAAGCACTGAGATCAGGGACATATCTTGATGTAAGTTTTAACTTTTGACTTTCTATAGAAGGTAGAGTATTACCGAGTTTTGACCTGAACTATTAGCTGGTACAAGCTACAGGTAGGTTGAAGAAACCCTGCTAGATCAGTGTAATATTATCAATACCAAATATATTCCGCATTTATCAATGGAAGGTAGGATTGTGGCGCATATTTAACAGGGATATTATCTGGTACAAAGTACAGGTAGGTGGAGGAAAGTCCGAGATCAGGGACATATCTTCATGTAAAATCTATCTAGTGACTTTCCATAGAAGGTAGGGTATTACAGAGTTTTGACCTGGACAACAAGCTACAGGTAGGTTGAGGAAACCCTTCGAGATCAAGGTAATATTATCAATACCAAATGTATTCTGCATGTATCAAAGGCAGGTAGGATTATGGCGCATATTTAACAGGGATATTATCTGGTACAAAGTACAGGTAGGTGGGAGAAAGCTCTGAGATCAGGGACATATCTTGATGTAAGTTTTAACTTTTGACTTTCCATAGAAGGTAGGGTATTACCGAGCTTTGACCTTAACTATTAGCTGGTACAAGCTACAGGTAGGTTGGGGAAACCCTTCGAAATTAGGGTAATATTATCAATAACAAATATATTCTGCATGTATCATTGGCAGGTTGGATTGTGGTGTATATTTAACAGGAATATTATCTGGTACAAAGTACAGGTAGGTGGGCGAATGCTCTGAGATCAGGAACATTTCTTGATGTAAGTTTAAACTTTAGACTTTCCATAGAAGGTAGAGTATTACCGAGTTTTGACCTGAACTATTAGCTGGTACAAGCTACAGGTAGGTTGGGGAAACCCTTCGAAATCAGAGTAATATTATCAATACCAAATATATTCTGCATGTATCAATGGCAGGTAGGATTGTGGTGTATATTTAACAGGGATATTATCTGGTACAAAGTACAGGTAGGTGGGTGAAAGCTCTGAGATCAGGGACATATCTTGATGTAAGTTTTAACTTTTGACTTTTCATAGAAGATAGGATATTACCGAGTATTGACCTGAACTATATGCTGGTACAAGCTACAGGTAGGTTGGGGAAACCCTTCAAAATCAGAGTATATTATCAATACCAAATATATTCTGCATTTATCAATGGAAAGTAGGATTTTTGCGTATATTTAACAGGTATATTAACTGGTACAAAGTACAGGTAGGTGGGTGAAAGCTCTGAGATCAGGGACATATCTTGATGTAAGTTTTAACTTTTGACTTTTCATAGAAGATAGGATATTACCGAGTATTGACCTGAACTATATGCTGGTACAAGCTACAGGTAGGTTGGGGAAACCCTTCAAAATCAGGGTATATTATCAATACCAAATATATTCTGCATCTATCAATGGAAAGTAGGATTTTTGCGTATATTTAACAGGTATATTAACTGGTACAAAGTACAGGTAGGTCGGAGAAAGCTCTGAGATCAGGGACTTATCTTCAGGTTAATTTTATTTCTGACTCTCCATAGAAGGTAGGGTATTGTCTTGGACTATTAGTTTGATGAAACTAGAGGTAGGTGACAAAAAATATCTGGGATCAAGGTTATTTTCTTAAATAAAATAAATATTGTTTCCATCCAGAGTACGTAGAGAAATGGTAGATATTGTACAGTTTTTTAAGCTGGTACAAGCTACAGTTATCTGCGATCAGGGCTATATTTTCATGTTAATCTTGTAAAAAGCAAAAGTATTTTGATTAGAAGCGTAATTTCA
Organism: Saccostrea echinata; assembly: GCF_033153115.1. Taxonomy (NCBI): domain Eukaryota; kingdom Metazoa; phylum Mollusca; class Bivalvia; order Ostreida; family Ostreidae; genus Saccostrea; species Saccostrea echinata. The sequence continues at coordinate 9,209,441 of NW_026889779.1, read as the reverse complement.
GAACGTAATTTTTCCAGGATATGCTAAAATGAATTCAGCATGCACATTCTACGTAGATGCATGGGAGAAACATTTTGAGAGAGCGTAATATCTTTATGTTTGATTAACCATTTGACTGTCATAGGTCTGTAAGAAAATTAGCCTTTTTTGCAGGAATATTAGCTGAAACATGAACAAACTAACGTAGCAGGCACGTAGGAACAGGGGTAGGGGATCCCCACCCGTTCTTTGAAAGGCCAGTTGCCCCCCCCCCTTTTTTGTTACAGTAAAGGTCAAATACGGATGATGTAGTATTGTATTTATAAAATTTGGTACTGCAAGATGTTGTAATTATACACCCCTCCCCCCCCCCCATCCCCCACGAAGTAGGATTTTCGAGTTTGGGCAATTTTTTTCTTTTTTTATCTGCTTGTCAACCTTTTCAGGTAAGTATTTTTTTTTCTCTGGCTCCCCCCCCCCCCCTTTCAAAAACGATGCTTCATCACTGCGTAGATAGGAGAAATCATCTGAAATCTAGTATATATCTGCAATGTTAATTAATCTGGGACTGTCCAAAATATATAGGTGAATAGTGTATATTATGCTAGTTTACTAAATTTGCAGCCCTCCACCGGTAAATGCTGGTGTCTCAATATGAGTAAACAATCTCGAAGGGGCGTTAAACAAACAAACAAATGTCTAACATTAATCTGATACCTGTCAAAAATAGGTAGAGAAATTAGGTGCATTGTTTAGAAATATATATATTTGTACTTTCGAGGGAAAAAATAGCTCGAAATCACCTAGTGTGAAATGTGCATGAACTAGAAAAGTTGGGAGTAGCAAATGACGAGGAATATAAGTTGATATATTAACAAATGTCTTGCTGTATTGCGTTCGGATATACCTCGGTAAACCGTGAGTTTTGTGTGAAAATAAAATCTTTGCGCTAAGTAAGACATTCAGGTAAAATAGAAAAAAAAACTTTTGAAATCAAAAGAAGATAGAAAATGTTTCTTTACTAATATAGGCATATTTCTCAGTAGTAGTTTAGGTATGAGTATATTATTAAAATAAAGAAAATAATACTACAGTAATTTCTATCTTACAACTTGGGTCGATTTAAAAAAAAATCCATCTTTCAATTATGGAATGTCGCCTGCATGGGGCAGTTGTAAGAGCGTCTGCTCTAGAGTCGCGGAGTAGGGAGTTGATCCTTACGTCGCGGGTTCGAATTGGTCCACTGCGGGACGTGGAGACCGGTCCTTCGGATGAGACCATATAAACCGAGGTCCCGTATCCCACTAGGTGCTGGCACGAAAAAGATACCTCACTGCTCAATGGACCTAAGTGCCGAGCATAGGTCATCAGGGTTGGATTGGCTGTAAAAATGGTGGCGGGATCTTAAAGCAGCCTTTAGACATAAGTTTTTTTAAATGTTCATATATAACGATACGTGCCTGTTTGCAGGGGATAATAACACCCCCCCCCCCCCGCGGATTTTCTATTCCCAATACACATAAACATTGCATCAATCGAAATACAAATGGATATTGAAAAAAAATATATCTAATAATATAGTTCAACGAATTTTATTTTGAATTTGAATAAATCCACGCTTGTCATCAATTTATCCATATTTGATGATTAATTCAAATGGATACATTGTTTATATGGATTAGTATTTCTACTTTTACCTGTAAGACTTCATATATGATTACCAATTGTGAATTGCTAGTGAAATAAATGTAAATTACCTGTGAATATTAATATTAATGAAGAATATTTCATTTGTATTTTACACATGTCGAATATTCCACGTACGAGTGAATATATCTACTACATAATGAACGATAACTCGTACTATGAACGATAACTTGTGTTCGCCTACCTGTACATTGTACCATCTAGCGTTAACCCCTATTTACACCCTTTCTCCTACGCATTCAAAGGCAATATTTATCAATATTTGAAATTTTAATTCTTTTCCCCCAGACACTCTCCTTCCCATTTATGCCCTAAAATCAGCCCATTCCACCCCGTATACATCCGAAGACATATTTATGAATATAAATATGAAAAAAACTGTGTTTTTATATGGCACTATACTTGTAACCTGTGATAACTTATACTTTCTAACATCAAAATAAGGGTTACAAACTCAAACATGTATTTTAATTTCCTTTTTATTTTAATTTGTTTATTGTTTACTCGTTTATTTTCTATAATTATATGTTTCATTTTAAACTTGTTATTATTATTGAGCACGTAGAAAATTGAAATCACGCCCCCCCCCCCTTTCCAATGAAAGGCCTTATATTGTTCTTTTATTTTATTGATTAGGTAAACGGAGACAATGGCCTCGAAATAGTATGAAAATACAACAAAACAATGGGTTAATCTAACGAGGTCATTATAACGACCATAGAATTTGCGAAATGCTGACTTTAGAAAGCCCTGCAAGATCAACATATTTGTCAGTATCCAATGACGTCGGTAACCAAAGTAAAAAACAGTGAATAACATGGGGTTGCTGACATTGAAAGGGAGAAAAGGAGAAGACTTAAAAGAGAGAAGGGGAGGTTTAAAAAAGGACAGAAAGGGAAAGGGGAAGGATACAAACTGTAAAGCAGCTTCAACCTTTATATTTGGCCTTTTCTGGGATTTTTTTCACAGTCTTAAGATAAATGAATAAATAATGTATAAAATATCCAACAAATAAAAACGTTAAAATTCTGACACATTCGGTCTTTTTCCGTCAAGTCAGCCGAGTGGCGTTAAAATTAGCACTGGTTCTCTGCCCTTGTCAGTTGATTCCAATCTGCCACTAGGAATTACAAGGTTTCTCAGGGCTCTCGCGCCCGTTAAGCAATGTCAGAGAACCAGTCTATGAGAAAATGAAAGTAGATTTTGGTCAACCAATGAAAATGCAGATAATAAAATAATTGTGCCGCGAGATGTAAACACAAAGCCAAAGAAGATTGAAAGAATGGAAAATCAGAAAATATAAAAAAAAAAAATTGAAAATGAATTTGGAACTTTTAGGTATCAACTTTGTAGTATTTATATATTAAGACAACTGCATGCATTGAAGTTTGTCATAAAACTTATATTTCATCAGATTACAGGAAATGAAAGATAACTTCTTCTATTTCGAATTGCCTCGTTAGTATTTATTACCGTGTGTGAATTTATATATTGATGTTCATTTTTTCTTATTGAACCTATAAGAAATAAAGTATAATTTTATATTTTGTGGAGTCGTTATTGACCTTACTCTGGGCTTTCATAATCAGTTTATAAAATTTGTGAAAATAAACTATGTTATTATATGATATAGTTTCCAATCTAACAGGAGAGAATGAATAATGATTATGTACTGAATTCGGTTTTTGTTTCTTTCTCTTTTTTTATAGAATCTTTTGGGCAGAATTACCCAGAGGTATGTTCACTTATATTACTATTTATGATGACATTTCAGATCTTGTATTCCTGAAGTAAGGATCTAATTTTTTATTTAAACTCACAAACAATCTGATACAGTAATGTAGTTTATCTTTCTTGGAATCCCTGTCCATTTGCCCAAAAAACATGTTCACCCTTGAAATCAACCTTGAAATCATGAAAAAACAAGAAGTTATTCCCAAAGAAGATGGGTGAAAATGACGAGCGAAAAGCCTATAGTGTGACAAACATGAAGGTGGAAAATTAAATCTCAATTATATCAAAATTTTCCTTCATATTTCATCTAACATTAAAATATACTTTATGTAAAATCTCTACAATTTGCAAAAATCTCACAAAGATTGAAATTATTTGCTTATGAAATATTGTGCACACACTAAAGAGGGCAAAAAGAGTCATTTTCTCATACTATAACACTATTTTTCGATATGAGTGGGTCTTTGCTCCATTTTTTTGAAAGTTAATCCTCTAAGTTTGCATAAAAATGTACATTTTTTGGTTTCCTAAAATATGGAGCAAAGACCCACTATACCTTAAAAATATACTTTTATGACATATCATTTGCATCTTTTCCTTGAAATACTTGAAGTCCATTAACTCAAGGGTCACATCACAAACATGATTTAAATGCCACTATTCGTCAGATCTTGCCTAGTCTAGTGGTTAGCGTGCTAGTCTTGAAAGAAAATGATACTCAGGATTTTTATTGCGAGGGTTCGAACCCCCATGAATATCACATCATTTTTTTTAATAAAAGAATAAATTTTCCGAGAAAATTTTCCTCAGAAAAGTTTTGTTTATCATAATTTCAATAATGAAAACTTTACTCTAAATACTGAATTCACAAAATGAATATGATTTTTATATATTTGAAGCTATAGGCTTTCTGCACGCTATGTTTGACCATCTCCTTTACAGTAATAGAAATAAAAACAATTAAATCTGCAATTAACTTCTTTGTGATAAACATTTTAATTTGGATTAAAGGCAATATTGGAATGTAAATGCAAATTTAAAAAAAAGAAAGAAAGAAAGTGAAGAAAATAAAAAAAATCATGAAGCTTATAATATTGATTATATTAATGATAATGTCTTTAACTCACAGACTGCATTTATTCCAATTGAAATGCCCATTAAATGATTTACCAGGGTATTATTTATAGCCATATAAAATATCATATTTCCCATTTGCTTTTGTAGGATTTTTTTTGATCCATCAAATTTTTTTTTAACTTTGCAAGGTTTTAACAAAGACTGTTGTTTAAAATTTACCGGTAATATTAGTATTTAATATATACATGTTTTCCTGATAAAGTACCAGTATCAGTGAAAAAAAGTTGGGCAACACATTACAAGGGCAAACAAGTTTTAGGGCATGCAGACTCAGTTGGACAGGTACATAATAAACATAGGGTGAAAACACCTGATTGTGTGTGGCATAATGTAGCTCTTTGTTGTGTCCAAATATTACGGTATAGCAGGATATTTCAACGGGATGCTAATTTTGGCTTAATGTTTTAGCAGTTTTAATTTTATAGTAGCCCACTAAAATTTTAATCACTAAATATTAGGGGTGTGGGAATGTCGCTAGAGTGTATCATGATACAATGGGACTCTATCATGATACATATTGCTATCTTTCACCTTGCATATTTTTTTTTATATAATTTGCATGTCTCTGTTCTTAAATTAGGAACTCTCAATCACAATGTGATAGGATAAAGTTGTAGATTATTTCATCAAAGTCACAAATACATGAATTAGCATTATAAAAGCTCTGAACACATGCAAAACAGCTTGAGTAAATAAAGAAAATCACTTTTATTAGATTAAATTCAAAAGAAATTATATAAATTGCTTAAAATATTATATATCGTGATACATGGGTATATGGTTTTTGTACCGTGATACAGTACAATTTTTTGTGTATCATGGCATACTTGTATATCTCACTCTGAATATCATTACACCCCTACTGAATATGCACCCTTGTAAGTAAGTTCAGAATTCAAGAAGGATCTCTTTGATCAGTTTGTTGTTAAACATGACATCTTTCATCTGGTATTAGTTTTATTCAAACTCTTGCATAAATCGGTATTCAAATGTACTAAAAACTCATCTGGAAGATGAACTTCTTTTCTTTTGTAACATTGTTGAAGTCCGAGTCCACTTAAAAAAAGTTCCACCAGAATTATTGGCATACCTTTGAGCAAGCAAATAGCCAAATTTTACACCAGCTAAAAAAACACTATACAGTATCCTATTTAAACAAATAACAACAGTTAAGAATCAAAATTTATTATATTGAGTGTTGAAATTATATAATTCTTTAATGACAAAAAATAAGTAATATTTTTCAGTGTGTGAGTATGTGAATAACAAGGTATGTTATTAAATTGTAGGATTTTGATGGTGCCTTGGACTGTATTAGCATTGCCATTACCTGTGCCTTCAACAGACAGGGAACTTTATTAGCAGTGGGGTGTAACGATGGTAGAATTGTCATATGGGATTTCTTAACAAGAGGGATTGCAAAAATAATTAGTGCTCATGTCCACCCAGTATGCAGTCTAAGGTGCATGCCCTTTATTTATTTATATATTTTTTTATTGAATTCTTTACTGTTTTTCTTCAAAATTGCTTTGCAACAGAGAGGCAAAAAAACTAAAGAAATGTTATTGACATTACAGTCAAACCTTGTTATCTTGAATCCTGGGACCAAGAAAAAACTTCAAAATATCTGATTATTCAAGATATCAAGGGTTAAATTACTTAAAGAAAAAGTGGATGGGACTTTTATCTCACTTTGACATATCCATAATAGATACATGTAGTTTTCATATGATGTATTTTCTCTCCAAGTTATTTCCCTTGGCCACCATCTTGGTGGTCAACATGGTAATTTTTCCTCTTTGTCTTACCAAATTTAAGAGGTTGTAGCAGAAATATTTGGGGAAAAATCTTTATAGAATAAAAACTATGAAATAAAGGAGGCTTTAACAAATGTACATTTTTCAGAAAAACAATGCTACCTACCCCACAAAGACCAGTATAAAAAGTTAAAGTTGGTTGAATAATGAAGGAATATGGGCATGTTGACCTCCAATATGGTGGCCAATGGGAAATAACTCTTGCTAATTTAGGCCTACTGAAAACTATCTATATTCAAGATATAGAAATTTGAGATAACGAAGTTCAACTGTAATTAATAAATGCATTTTAAAAACGTTGCCATAAGACCCCTCATTGTTAACAATTGCTTGATGATAGTTAAAAATAGTATTCTGGTATTATGCTAAATCAATGATTCAAGAAGAAAATACAGTTGAACTTCGATATCTCAAATACCATGAATATTTTTAACTGATTTGGAAGTACCAACCAATTATTCTTTAAGTATTTTACCCTCGATAATCTCGAATCCTTGAATATCTCAAAGTTTTTTCTCAGTCCCATTGAGTTCGAAATAACAAGGTTTGACTGGAAAGAATTATTTTTGCTACTGTTCTCTAGCTGGAGCCGGAATGGGAAGAAACTGTTAAGTGCAGCAACAGATAACACAGCATCAATATGGGACGTCGTGTCAGCAGAGTGTGATAAAACATTCAGGTTTCCTTCTCCCATCCTCAAAGTGCAGTTTCATCCCCGGGACAGGTACTGATTGACTTATTAAATATATAGGTTGTTGAATAGTATAAGTTATCTTGTGTCTCATCTGTATATATTTACATCCACTGAATATTATTTCCTTTATTTCTTATAAAAACCATTGCTGTTAATCAGTCCATAATTAACACTAAGAATGCCACCTGCATAGATTTCTTAAGCAACAGCTGTTCCATCAATTATGCATACAATGACATACACATCTATATTACAATATTTAACATATTTAATTTACTTTGAATGTTTTTTTTATAAAGATATAAATATAAACAATAAAATATCTATCTTTGTTAGTACGGGAATTAACGTTGCAGCTATTGCAGAAAAAAAAATTCACATAACCCGCTTACGGGGGTTATGTATTTTTTTCTGCAACAGCTGTGACATTAATTCCTATACTAACAACCAAGAAAGCATTTTATTGTTTAAATTTTGGCAGTTTTAATGATAAATCAACATTTTTTAATTTAAGGTGTTTCTAGATCTAGATTTGAGATTTGCAAGATATAGAGATTTGCATCTTTTTGGGGTCTTAGATTTCTAAAACCAAAGTGGCATATCATAGTATTTCATTTAAAAAGTCTGTAATGATTATATAATAAGTGTTATATTTTTTAAAGTTTCATTTTGTTTCTCCAGTAAACAGTTTCTTGTGTGTCCAATGAAGCATCCTGCTGTATTAATGAACATCAGTGGAGAACATAGAGTTGTACCTCTAGATGATGATGTAAGATTATAGTCAAATAAATTCATAAGTTAAAGTAGGGAGAAAAATTTTGATTTTCAAAAAAACAAAACACAGTATAAATTATTTTTGGTTTCAGGGTGTTGCTTGGGATCATATTTTGTGAAGATTAGACTGTTTTTCTTCTTAAGATTGAGTATAGCATTTTTTTTTCTTTTAGTCTGACCTTAACATTGTTGCCTCCTATGACAGAAGAGGTAAACACATCTACACAGGAAATGCCAAGGGCAGGGTAAGTCACATACCTGTCATTTTACTGATGCAATTTTGAACATGCTACTGTGCAATATTCAGCATCTGGATATATACATGTATGTTTTTATATATTAACTCATTTCTTTGATAGATCTTGGTATTTACATGTAACAATTTGGATCTGAAGGCCTCATTTAGAGTAACAACTGGAACACTCAATACAACTGCTATTAAATCTATTGAGTTTGCCAGAAGGGGGGAGTAAGTTTAGTGGCAGAATTATTTCACTGTATTATTTTAGCTTTCTTAATTGTTTGCTAGCTCACTAGAGTCAGAAGCTGAAAAGAGTTTTTGATGGAAGTTTGTCCATTATATGTCTTTCATCTGTCTCTTATCTGTTAACTATCACACTTTTTGACTACTAAACTTTTATATAATATTTATGCTTAAAATGATGCTCATTTACAACTGTATGTAACTGAAAATGGTTCCTGGACTGTAATTTAAGATTATGGCTTCATAGTAAAGGAAAGTGAGTGTCCATCTAACACATGTATGAACACTTTTTGCAGGTGTTTCCTTGTTAATTCAGCAGACCGTATCATCCGAGTTTATGAGAGTGGAGAGGTCCTCGCCTGTGGTAAAGATGGAGAACCAGAACCAATACAGAAACTTCAGGATCTGGTCAATAAGTAAGGCACCAGATTCTTAAAATGTCACAGATTTGTACTGTTGTTGTTATGAAAAATGGTAATATCAAATGAACAAAAATGCAAGGCATATGACCAGTACTAATTTTTATCTACCTTTTTCACAATTATTTAAGAAATAATGTATCATTTTTAAACATCTATCGGGATATAAATACGGGTTGGTCACGAGATCAAATTCCATAAAGCCCTTATACTTATATTTACATTCATGACTTATTCATATTTTATATTTTCCTAATTATAATCTTTCACGTGTTAAATGTTTTATTTTTCAAACTCAACGGCACGTATTTGATCCATTGATTGCGCGTCAACCCTTTATGACGTCACTGAGAAATTACGTCGAACGTTTATGACGCGAGGAACCCGTGTTTATACAGATATAGATACACGTTGCTTTTAATAGTGTTATATAAAAGAAAACATTTGCAAATGTAAATATTATTGAATGTGAATTTAGTAATTTGTAATACAACATATATTACATGTTTGTGACAATACTCCACGTATACTGGTAAAATTACAACAAAACAAGCTGTTAACAGAACAAAGGATTTCATCGTGATGAATTCACTACTGTTCTCTCCAGGCTTTTGTGGAAGAAATGCTGTTTTTCTGGGGATGGGGAATTCATTGTGGCAGGGTCTGCCAGACAACACTCACTCTACATCTGGGAAAAGAGTGTCGGGAATCTGGTCAAAATCCTCCACGGAACAAAAGGCGAACTTCTGCTGGATGTTGTGGTAAGAAATATTGGGGTAAATGAAAACTTCATTTCAAATGCACATGTAAAATATACATTCTGTATTAACATGTCACGTTAATGAAGAACAGAATTATAGGTTTTTATATATTAAGTATGTTATTGCAGTGGCATCCTGTACGACCAATCATAGCCTCAATATCCAGTGGTCTGGTGTCAATATGGGCTCAAAATCAAGTTGTAAGTATTCATACAGTACATAGATTACAAGAATGAAAATATAGATCTTCCAAGTATTTACTTTTACTCATATAATGCCTTATTAATAATCTAGCCTGAATGTTTTAATTAATTCTTGCTATTGATAGGAAAACTGGAGTGCCTTTGCACCAGATTTTAAGGAATTAGATGAGAACGTTGAGTATGAAGAGAGAGAGTCGGAATTCGATGTCGAGGATGAGGACAAAGAAAAAGAGGAAACAAAGGGTTGGTTTTGAAATAACAAATGTGATATAAATTTTGTTCATAATAAAAATCCTATTTTTGTAATAACCATGGTAATTAAGTTTTCAAAGTCACTTATTGAAGGTTTTGCATTGATAGTCATACACTCTACCTGGATGCTAGCCAACACAAAAGTAATCCCTAGCCATGGCCATTGACAATTAACAGGCTGTGTTGTCCAAGTCAATGCTGATAAAGTTCCCCTATCTAAGAACACAATTCAGTAAAGTAAAGCATTAGGTTTGGATGAAATTACCAATGTACCAGTTACTGGAGTTATCCACATACAAGAGAATATTTTGCTCTTAATATTTTGTTTTGATATACATGTATTGATAAAGCCATAGACACAGTATAATTCAGTGAATGAGATACAGTGTATTTAGATGTGTTGATTTGATTCAGGACCTGATGAAGAAGATTCTGAGGTTGATGTGACCACCATTGAACCTATTCAGGCCTTTGTCAGCAGGTAAAGAGTATTTTGTACACTGGCCATTAGACCTCGTCATGCCACTGTGAGCAAGTGTTTTAAACAATAAAAAATTCAGGCGTTTATCAGTAAGTTTGCAGGGTCAGTACATTTAACATAAAGTACATATATTGAGGTGATTGTCAAGTTGTTAACAGATTGATAGTGTTATTTTACTGGAAATATGGTAATATTTAAGAATTATGTACAGAAAGTATTGAAATTGCTAGATACAATGTATGCAAGGGGTGGATTCAGGTTCTTGTGGTGGAATGGATTAAGTCATCTTAGGAGAATTTATATACATGTACAAAGAAAGATAACTTCATACACTTCCCCAATCACAGATGTAGAAGAAAATTGGGTACATATATTGAATCCAAAAGTATTTACTTTGTCTGCAGAAAGACTATGAGCAAAATTTCATCTGTTAATACCATTGGCCTCATGCACAAGAATAGATGTGTTAATTAGATCAGGCCTCTATATGACCTCTAAAATTTAGGCGCAACTGGCTCCTAATCAAAAAAATTTAGTCACCATGGAAAATTTTTAGTCGCCAGGAAAATTTTTCTTAGGCGCCAATTTAAATACTGATAAAAGTCAATATTTAGAGACATGTTCATTGCTAACTTTTAGACATTTTCTGCTCTTTATTAAAAAAAAAATGTTGAAATTTGTTTATAGTTAAGTAATATGACAATTACTAAGTCAATTTAAGTGCTAGTTAGAGCCCTGCCATGTCAATTTAAAATGGTCGCCACTTTGGCGACTTATAGAAAACTTTAAGGCACCAATCATAATTTTTAGGTGCCATGGCGACTAAATTAGTCGCCAATTAGAACCCTGCATTGTGTAATTTTATAGATTTTTCACTTTTTGCATAGTTATCTATATGAAATTTATTTCCTGTTGTAGTGATGAGGATGAGGAGGACCAGGAAGCTCTACTTTACCTTCCTGTTTCACCAGACATTGAGGAACCTGAGGAATCAGCCTGGGCACTTCCTCCTGAAGCAGTAAGTACAATCTGTACTGTAGTACAACAGTATTATGTTATAATGTTTAATGTCATTATTTCTTCATAATTCATGCTATAATGTCAAATGTCAATATTATTTCATAATTCATGCTTTGGATGGTGGAATATATATATCGTAATTTAAGAATATTACAAAAATAAATTTCAAGTACACATTTACTGTAATTTAAAGATCAGTAAACCATATTTCTTTTGGGGAACTTATTAAATGAGTGGAAGATGACTTAATGTAATCTGTGTTGGATTTGTGTTTCTTTAGGTGGCAGAAGAGGCACAGGCTCAGGAAAAGAAGAGGAGCCAGTCCCACACGGACAACACCCCCTCCCCAAAGAAAAAGAAAGTAAAGACACTAGATGTGGATCTTCCTGATGCTCCCATTGATGGTAGGCAAAAATCGGACATTTCTCTTGCAGTTCAATTGCAGGCTCTTAAACTTTATTCTTCTTTAGTTGATAGGCAGGGTTTACTTTGCTTCTCTTTAGCTTGTGGGCAGAGTTTACATTTGTCTGTAGATGGAAGACAGGGTTATTTTTTTTTTTTTATCTCACATGATGGAAGGCAGAGTCATGGTTTCATGGTTTCAATCTATACCCACTTCTACTGGGAGAAGTGGTGCTAATTATATTCCTTTCTTGAAAGCATTTATATATATATATATATATATATATATATATATATATATATATATATATATATATATATATATATATATATATATATATATATATATTTATATTAGGGATGGCAATCGAATACAGAATTGCCAATCGGTTAACCGCAAGACGTTCCGATCGATTAGTCGGTTAATCGTATCAAAAATTCTCGACATAACTACACTCAAATAAGTAAGCCTATAAAGATGTTCTTGTAGTAATATTATGCTTATATTTATATATGATCAGAATACTACATATATTGTATTTCAATTCTAATGGGCAAAAGAAAAAAGGAAAAAAAAAGAAAAGAAAAAATTAAGAAAACCATGAAACATCCTGAGGTTGCAGATGCATTAAAAAAATTTCAGAAAAGATGTCACGGAAGTTCATTCTGCATTGTCACCATAATCAAAATGAAGTCTGAATTATCGCTTGTCTTACGATGTTTGTTTTAGAATATAATTTGATAGGTAACTGTAAAGGATAGAAGAGGTAAGGTACACATTATAATCAGTTCACAGTAGTCAACGATCATTAATTAAAATCATTAAAGAAACACAGGACAGGATTGGTAGGGACATGTGTTTAAACAGCAATTAACGACTCGAACAGTGACCAATTACCTCCACGCGATTTTAATCTGGAGAGCCTTAATTATTTCCGAATCAAATAGATAGATGAATATAGCTAACATTTCAGAAAATTTTATTTGTATTTTTTAAATTGAAATTTCAGGAAATTATATTCCAGTTTACAGATATATTAATTTTTTTTTTGACTAACCGATTCCAGATTTTCTAACCGATTACCATCGTTCCGACCGATTAACCGGTTAACCGATTACAAATTGCCATCCCTAATATATATATATATATATACATATATATATATATATATATATATATATATATATATATATATATATATATATATATATATATATATATATATATATACAGTCAAACCTTGTTATCTCGAACTCGAAGGGACCGAGAAAATACTTTGAGATAACTGAGGATTCAAGATATCCAGGGTTAAATACTTAAGGAATAAGCAGTTGGGACTTCAAAATCACTTCGACATATCCATGGTATTCGAGATATCCGTGTTCGAGATACCAAAGTTCAACTCTCTCTCTATATATATTAGGGATGGCAATTTGTAACCGGTTAACCGATTACTCGGTTGGAATGATTGCATTCGATTAGAAAATCTGTAATCGGTTATTCGGAAAAAATAAAATATTTGTTAAATTGAACACATTTTTTCAAAATTTATCTAAAAAAAGGAAATCTCTGCACAAAGGATGATCATTTAGGATTTAACGGATCTAATTTGGACGTACATGTAATTATAAATCTCAAGATTGAGACCGTAGCATAATTGGTCAGTTTATGTAGTGTTAATTACTGTGAAAACACCATGTTGTTACCCCAACTGTACTGTAATTCTTTAATGATAATAATTGAATCATTGAGCACTATGAATTGGCGTGTTTGTCGTTTTCAGTTTTCAATCCAATTTAATTATTAAACAAACATTGTAAATTAAGGGCTTAAGAGTTCACATGTAGTTTTGATTATCATAGTGAAAATGCAGAAAGAACTTTTGTGTCATCTGCTCTGGAAAAACATCAAAGATTTCTTAGGCTTTTTTTCATGGTTTTCTCATCATCTTATTTGGGTATATTTGTGTATATGGACAGAGCTACTTGAAAAACAATTGTCAAGAAAATGTGCATTTTGATACAATTAACCGGTTAATCGGTCGGAACGTTTTGTGGTTAACCAATTAGCAATTCTGTAATCGATTGCCATCCCTAATATATATATAAAATTAAAGATTAATATTTGATTAAATCATTTCCATTGTAGAAATTCATCCTTTATTAAATGTGAAGAAACCTAATGAAAAAGGACAGAAAAAATCAAGTAGGCCAAAGCAGCCCAAGACTTCAAAACCAGACAAATCAAAAAGCAAGGGAAGACTTGATGATGTGAGTACAACATAATAGCTATTTTTACCTACCTCAGTCAAATGCTCTGGAAACTAAAGAGTACATGAGATTGGCAGTGAATAAGTATGAACTTGGAGATTTTTTTTTAAATTTTGAGTGTTGGATACAATTAATATTTCACCTATAAATGGGTATTTGAAAGTAAAATGTAATTATAGCTTTACTTTTCTATTAGTGAGACCATCTTGGAGTGCTTCAAAAGCATTTAAATATACACTGTTCATTAATTTTTCACTAATTTATTTTAAAAAATCCAGATTTACTAAAAACATTTATTACATTTACAGTTTTTATTCATTTTACATACTTTGTGTGCAAAGAACACAACTGAAAAATGTGGATGTACTTTAAAGTGTGAAATCCAATACACCAGCCTTTGATTAAGTAATGTTTTATGTATCGAAACCAATCTTTCAGATGTATGGAGCATCTTCGTTTTCCTGGGTATGTGAAGTGGAGAACGTTTTATCTGCTTAAAGCTTCATGCTTCCCCACTGCAACCCATACAAAATCTCCAAAAAAATACAATATGTACACTGCAAACACCCTCAAGATTTGGACAGTGCAAATATTACAGAAATTCTAGATATATACATACATGTACTAACAAACATGTATTTCTTCTATATGATCTGGTAGAAGCATCACTGTACACAATCAGCTGATTGGAAATATACACCCATTTAATGGTATCTCCACTGCTTTTATGGTGCTGTGCTGCTCTTAAAAATGTGTTTAATCATTTTCATGTTTTGTTGGTGTTCATTCAATAACTTGTAGATTTATTTATTCTTTACAGGTATCCTTAGCAATCAATCACAATTAGTACATTTTCATTGGTTTATAGTATTGCCATATTGTTTTAAAAAAGGGATGTTTATGTTTTCCCAGATAACTGGTCCTTACGTAGAAGTTTCTAATCATCTACACAAAAAAGTATCTGCATCCAAATTGCATCTTGAGCAAAAAATGTTTTGAAAGTTGTAATTTTATTTATGGGACTTTATATCAAACCAGGAGTTGCAATTTTATTTATGGGACTTTATATCAAAACGGGAGATGCAATTTGATTTATGGGATTTTATATCAGAATTTTTAACAAGCAGTATCATATAATTATTCTTTACAAAATACATTTATATTGCCTACATTTTTTCTCTCTGTAATTAATTTTAAAATGGAAGGAAACATTTTATTTAGTACATGTACATTGCATCACACTTGTACTAATAAGAATGCAGCATATGTAACTTTATAATGGGTGTTTTAACATACCACAGTAATCTTCGTAGATCTTTTTTTTTTCTTTCTAGTGTGGCACATCCATGTATAAATTTACAGTTAAAATTTTCATCCCTATGAAAAATGCATTTCCACAGAAATTTGTCAAAAACCAATTTAACTTCTCTTTATTTGAACTTTTAACAAAATATTGACATGTTCCCTCCTATGTAATGTGTATGGACGATGTTGTACAACATGAGAAATGTCTGAATATTTTTTTTTTCTATTCAGTCTTGATAGATTTGGTAAAGAAGTTTATTCTGCAAGAAGAGGCAGCCCTGCACTGAAGACTTCAGTTTGTCACATCAGACAGAATGGAGGAGTGTCTACAAAATGTGTTCATCTCACATACCCATACCAAACCATTCTCACAATTTGCTCATGAGCAGCTCACGTGAGGACTAACCAGATTTCCTCACCTGAGTTGCTCACGTGAGTCTCATGTGCAATTTAACATGCAAATTAGGTGAAATGCTCACGTGAGCAGGGTTCTGCACATTAGCATTTTTTGCTCATGTGAGGAATCATTTTGCTCACCTAAAATATTTCTCACATGAGGCTCATGAGTCTCGTGCAACAATTGCTCACTTGAACAAGCAACAATAGAACAAAATTCAGATTACCAACATTATATAATTATGTAATTTTAAAACACAATTCATCAACTACATTTTAAATACTCTTGAGCAACATGTTCATGTAAATAGATGCATGGATTGCATAATTATGTTCAGTGAACTTCATTTTTTAAACTTAAAATGAAATAAAAAATTAAATTAAAATATTATAATTATGTACAGTACATCAATGAAAGTATTATTATCCAATAGTTCCATTTCCAGTAGATTAAAATAGAACATCCGATGTATTAAATGTCCAGTCAACATTTTTGCCTGCACTAGTACTAGATGGATTAAATTTGTCTTGGAGGCTATAACGAAGCTATTAGATGTTTCTGCCTTTGCTGAATTTATGAGTGGCATGCAGTCATACTTGGGTGTAAAATAATCCAGTGGTCATAAGAATCATAATCATTTCATCCTGTTCCATTTTTTTTTTCTTGCATTTCCTTTAAATGAGTGCCAACTTCAGAACTCCGCCATGTATGCAAGCTCAGCTAGGGTCTGTGATTAATCTGCAGGTCCTTTGATTCCAACTTTCATCTGCAAAAAAATTCAGTTGGTCATGAAAAGCCAGTCAATAGAAAAATCATATGCATCAATATTTTAAATTAGCAAATAGCAACTTAAATTGAAAGAATACCGGTAATTATAAATACATTAATTCATAGAGTTAAACCACGCACTGAGGCTGTCAATTGTACACTATGTCCTAATCCGTGTTCTTACCATATTTATAGTTCATAATTATACTGTAATTCCTCAGATAACATTCTGCATTAAATATATCAAAATTAAATATTTACATTCACTGTATTTTTTTACTAAGCCAACTGTGAAATTGATTTGAAAACCATTTTCGTGTATACTCACGCGTAGAAATATACACAGAGAAACGTGCGTTAACGTGACGTCACAATAAGGCTACAGCGACGTTAGTAAAAGTATAACGATATAGGGCAGAGAGAAATTCAAATATTGAGTATATTTTTTGTGCTTCTTAACATGTAAAATGTAAATATAAGGAATGTTTTTAAGTTTAGTGTGAATTATTGGTGTGTGAATCACACAGACTTGCACGTAGGCATATTTTTCATGAAGCGCTAGCGCGCTTCATGAAATATGCCTATGTGACAAGTCTGTGAGATTCACACACCAATAACTCACACAAAACTTAAAAACATTCCTTAAATAAATACACTGATGATTAACACACAAACATATCATTTTTTAAAATTAGTAATATTTGAAATGATTGAGAGGGAGGATAATAAATTTCAAAGCACTTACCCTTTTCTCAGATCAGCAAATCTTTGAAATTTTCCTTCATTGTGGCTCCACAATGGTATAACGTATAATTGATCTTTAATCATTTCCTCATATCCCATGGACATACTGGATACATTTGTAACTTTTAAATGCTGGCATCTAGTTCAATATGGTGATGACATGTATTTCCAAAAGCATACCCTGGTATTTCATTTCTTCACTGTATTAATCCGTATACTTAAATTCAATGACTCCCTCACAAACATTTTGTATTAAAATTTTGAACTGGTCTGAGAAGGCGCACAAATCTTGACTGGCTCTCCTCATTGGATACTGCCCTGCTTTAAGTAACAGTGGGGAACACAACAGGTTGTTTAGGTAGATGAAAGCATTTTCAAATTGATGGGATGAAGATTAGAAGCTCAAGAAATTAAGATATTCCTGCTTGGTCCCCAATCATTTGTGATGCTATCATCAGGAAGCGTTAACACTTAACACATGGTCAATTGTAATAAAGGCTTGGGAAAGCTTGACCACATAGAATGTCGGAGTATTGTATTTCCTCATGTGAGCCTCACATGAGGAATTGAGACTTTGTAATTCTTTGGTTTTGGTTCTACTTGTAATACTGAATTTTGACTATGTCCAGTTTCCTCACCACTTGCTCACCTCTTGCTCACGTGAGAAAACTGAACTTAGAAAAATTACTACCAATGCTATATCTTAAATAAGGCTGTTCTTAGGTGAGCAAATTGAATAGACTTTTGCTCATGAGCATTGAGGTGAGCATAATTTTGCACATGTGCATTTTGGTTAGCATTTCCCTCCCTAACAGAGACTAACAATCTGCACATGAGCAAAATCAAATTCTATCTAATTTGCATACAATTCTTACTTGATTCTCATGTGAGTCTCATGAGCTGCTCATGAGCATTTGTTAGAATGTTTGGTACGGGTATGTATGGACAACAGACAATGTATATTAACTGTAGGAATAAATGATAAACAACTAATTGAAACTTTGGTTTCAAAATATGTACAATATTTCATGCTTCAAACATCAACAACTTTATTTGCATTGTTAGCTAAATAAACTTTTCTATGGAAATTGCTTAAGTTCATTTGTGTGACATCATTTGGAGAACTTGTGATACAATGTATCATGCTGTAATGGAATTTGAGGGAAGCTTGTACAATGGGGACCTTGCACTATGGAAAAGTGGATATTTGTCCAATTTTTAACTACAGTAAAATATGTAGTATGAAAAAGATACATGTATAGCAAATACAGATATAGGGTAGTGTTTCTTTATTCCTAGAAAACTTATCAATTCCTTGTGAAATTTTAAGGCTATAATGAAGTCTGATATAATGAATTTATAAAACCAAAACTTGTTGGACCCAAGAACCAAACTGTTTGCCTGAGGCCTAATGGCCTCAGGCAAACAGTTTGGTTTGAAGCATTGACAAAACACATTTTGCCTGAGAACACAGTAAATTGCATGATGTAGCACTGAGGTTAAACTCGGTCAATTTTGTCACTGTCAAACACTAACAAATGCAAATGAGATTTACTAATCCCGCCCATTGTATGACGTAAGCGGTCCAATTTTTCATCAACAAGTCTAATATCTCACTCTGCGGTCAAACATCAATTTTTTATGACCGCTCAGTAAAACATTGGATTTGTTAGACTTTTTTAAGTAAAGATTTATATAGGAACAAATTTGTAAAGGTATAACAATAAATTTTAACCGATGACTAACAGCCCAATCTTGAGGCCGTGAATTTTTACAATTCTCATAAAGGCCAAGTGTTACCAGGGAAACATAATGTCATCAGATTGGCTGCTAGATGTCCAAGAGTAAAGAAAAAGATAACTTGTGTATTTTCTATACATTACCAAATAAGCCTTACCCCGGGACCTTAATGCTAAACCCATGGCACATATATTTTACAATATTGCGACTTTGGTAAAGGGGTTTGTATTTATAGTGTTATCAAATTGCCCTCCAATAAATATTATCCAATTTGCTACCCTAGGTACTTATTGTATTTATTATGATCATGCATGGGAAAATTTTGCCAATATTTTCAATACATGTATTTTGATAGAGGGTTTAGTATTTATCATAAATTTATAATCTAGGATTCAGTTTGCCTGCTAAATGAACATGAATAGAGAAAGGATTTTAAAGATGTGATGTATTTTTAATGTATATGTATGTATATGAACAATTGAGCCCTACCCTAAGACCTGAAACATGGACCCAATGACCATGAATTTCACAATTTCAGAGAAAGTACTTGTTATAATCATGCAAACACTTTGTCTGCTAGTTGTCCTTGGGTAAAGATTTTATGTTATGATACTCGGTATATGACAACCTGCCAAAGGCTCGATTGAGCTATTCTGATCAAATGTCAGTGTTTTCAGAAATTTTTAATATAACCAGGTAAGGAGAGAAGATATGCTTTGGATAAGGATTTCACATTGAGATGTTTTTTAACCTTGACCTCTGATCTAAAAATAGGTTCAAGGTCATTGTATCCCCTCTACCCACAGGCACTCTATGGGTGAAGTTCCAGCCAGATTGGGCCAAGGGGAGAAGAAATGTATACAGGACATGTGATTTTAGATGGGGAGACAGAAAGAAAATGGGTTCTAACACTCATTTTACAAAGATTTTTTCCCTGGACTTTGATCTGAAAGCTTATTTTTTCTCCTTACCTGGTTCATTCTTTACCCATTGAATGTCTGTAGGGTAGGGTGTGCAGCAAGCTTGAACTAAGTTTCTAGGTCAGAGAAGAAGGTCACAGCAATTCTCTTATTGTGAGCTTATTTTCCTTTCCCTTGGCCTCATTGACTTGTACTTCACTTGTAGAGTACTTGTGGGTAGAGGGTGTACAATGATGAACCAATTTTCTAGATCAAAGTAAAAAAACATCTATGTGTGTAGTCCTTGTCTGGAGCCTATTTTTTTCCCTTGGTCCTATCTGGCTCATTTATTTCACCCATGGATTGCCTATAGGTTAAGGTTGTTCAGTGACCTTGAACTAAGTTTCTGGGTCAGAGGTCAAGGCAACAGCAGATACCTGTGTGAAATCATTGTCATGAGCATATATTTTATCCCCTTGGCCACATTTGGCTCATCTCACCGAAGTGTCCATTTGTGAAGATGTAAGTTAAAGGTACAGTCCTCCTTTCCAAGTTCCTTTCATCCTTATGTCCTTTCTAAAAGAAGGCTATTTAAGATGGTCACCATCTCAATGATATCTAAGTTTTCTGGAGAAGAAAATGAAAATATGTTAAAAATTTATGACAACACTGACATTTGATCAGAATAGCCCAATTGATCCTTTGACAGGTTGTCATATACTGGGTATCATATCAAATCTTTACCCAAGGACAACTAGCAGACAAATTGTTTGCATGATTATAACAAGTACCAGGGTACTTTCTCTGTAATTGTGAAATTCATGGTCATTGGGTCCATGTTTCAGGCCCTAGGGTAGGGCTCAATTGCATGGTCATTTACATGTATTGGAAATACATTACATCTTAAAATCCTTTCTCTATTCATGTTTATTTAGCAGGCAATTTGATTCCTAGATTATAAATTTATAATGAATACTAAGCCCTCTATCAAAATACATGTATTGAACATACATTTCGTCTTTAGTTTTTTTTCTTCTACTAGTGGGCATTTTGCTGGCAAATTGTTTCCATGCATGATCATAATAAATACAATAACTACCTAAGGTGGGGCAAAGTTGGATATTTATTGGAGGACAATTTGATAACGCTACAAATACCCGGTACAAACCCTTTTATCAAAATCCAATATTGTAAAATATATGTGCCATGGGTTTAGCATTAAGGTCCTGGGGTAAGGCTTATTTGGTAATGTATAGAAAATACACAAGTTATCTTTTTCTTTACTCTTGGACATCTAGCAGCCAATCTGATGACATTATGTTTCCCTGGTAACACTTGGCCTTTATGAGAATTGTAAAAATTCACGGCCTCAAGATTGGGCTGTTAGTCATCGGTTAAAATTTATTGTTATACCTTTACAAATTTGTTCCTATATAAATCTTTACTTAAAAAAGTCTAACAAATCCAATGTTTTACTGAGCGGTCATAAAAAATTGATGTTTGACCGCAGAGTGAGATATTAGACCTGTTGATGAAATATTGGACCACTTACGTCATGCAATGGGCTGGAACAGCTAAATCTCATTTACATTCGTTAGTGTTTGACAGTGACAAAATTGACTGAGTTTAACCTCAGTGCTACATCACACAATTTACCGTGTTCTTGGGCAAAATGCATTTTGTCGATGCCTCAAACCAAACTGTTTGCCTGAGGCCATTAGGCCTCGGGCAAACAGTTTGGGTCTTGGGTTTGGTTCTTGGGCCTTTGAACCCAGTCAATAAATGTATATTATCAAGTGTACCTCATCTTCTTTATTCCTCAATTTCTAAGAGAGAAGCTGCATGAATATTATTATCATAGAGTTCCATTAAATTGTAGTATTATTTTGGTCATACAAGATGGAATTCCAGGTGGGGCTTAAGTGGTGATAGCCCAAAAAAGCCATGCTACTCAAGTGACTGTCAAGGCCCATGGGCATTTTTTTTTAATCAACAGTGAGTGCACAGAACTTCAGTGTATGAGAAAAAACAAACAAACAAATAAATTAGATTTTTATTGAGAACACAAACATTCTGGTTTTCACCATCAATATAATTTCATTAACATTTAAGTTCACTCCAGTTATTAAATATATGTATTAACTCAATCATTTCATGATGTAGGATATATTATTTAAACAGAAAAAAGGGAACAAATCCAATGATGTTTGTACAAATAGATGAATAAATAAACAAAAGCAAAAAGTAAACATAATCTGCAGTAAACAAAATAACTATCCACAAATACATGATCATGCAATATGCTGTAAAAATCAAATGAAGTCTCTAGCATGATTACATTGAAGCATGAAAATGAAGTCTCTTATAAATGATGCATTTCCCAGAATTCCTGCATAAGCTTTTTGATTAATCTGGCACAGTCCTTTAACACTGATTTATTTTGGTCACACATGGCTGATTCACTGCTGTGCACACTGGAGCCTGTCCACTGGGCCAAATTCCGAATCTTCAGAATCCGAGTCGGAAGTGTTAGAACTGGAGTCATCAGCATCTGGTTCATTCTATAATATATTATCCAGATATAAATATAAATAATTTACAGAATATTATCTGTATGGAAATAATCCTGGTCCACAAACCATTATGTTTAAATAGATAAGATACTCTTAGTCTACAAAGGTATCTTTTAGAATACCTTAGGCCCATTGAACATTATTTGGATATGATTGATAGAGAATATTCCTAGTCTGCCAATTTACTGTAATGAGTAATGTAAAATTGCACTTGTGAACTCAGCATATTTACACCAAACTCGCATCAATTTTCATTCATATAAGCTCAATGCCCCTATCTCATTCCACTAGCTCGCCTGTCATTTCTGTATTACCCTTCTCCTGGCTCGACTGATCTGTCTCATTATGTAGTACATCATCGGACCATCCAACATGTCATGCAGTGCAGAAGGGTCACTTAAATTCTCCTCATCTCTCTCTTTCCTATTCTTCTTGGTTGTCTGTCAGAATAATTCATCATCATTTATTGCATTAAAAAGAGAATATTTCCCTCAACTGAACACAGTTTCATTCAATCTATTAGCAAATATTCAGGGCAAATATATAATATCATTAGTTTTGCCCTGGTATTAAAAGCTACCTTTTTGAGGTTGGGTAATACGGTTGGCTCCTCAGCGGTGGGGGCCCAAATCTTCACATCATGATCCAGACCACTGGTGGCCATAACCGGGGCAAAAGGATGGGGCTCCAACACATTAATCTTGTGCAGAATATCAAAAAAAATTATTGCTTATCTTTGAGCAAACTTCAAACAAAATTCAGGTGTATATACTTATTGAAGTAAAAAATATCTTACAGAACTAACTTTTACTATTAAATAATAATCTGACCTGTGACGTTGGGAAAGTAATCAATTGTAAAATAAGGTAGCTTGGATGAAATGCAGTTTAGAAGTTGAAGTTTATTAGATATGATAACATACCACTCCACAATCATCTCCCTCCATGAATTGTACCACACTCTCTGTCTCTCTGTCCCAAAGGAAGACATGGCCACAGTCACTCCCACTGACAACAAACTCACTGTGGGGGCCATAAAAGTTCACTCCCTTAACTGAAACAAACACAGGGGAATGACTGGCATTTATTCAACAACTTCAACATTATTATCCATGTAGTTATAATAATAATAATAATAATAATAGAAAAGTCATTTTAGTGTATAAAGTATTACATGGATTAATGCCAGATTACTTAAATGTTTTTAAATATGTATCAGAAATTAGCCAGAGGCAAACAAGAAATTCCAACTCAAATTTATTTTATGTACCCAGGACAAAGACTGAGTATTATAAGAGATCTTTCAGTGTTTCAGGTAGCAATACGTGGAATACCTTGTGTGAAAACACCAGAAATTCAAGAAGTGTTGTATGTTTTAAGAGAAACTATCTTAGAGAATACCATCATACATTTTAATTTTGTTTTGTATTTACTTATTTTATATTTCACATTTATTATTTATCTTATATGTACTCTATTTCTTTTAAACTGTGTTTTACTAATACCTGTCTGTATGTATGTTATAATGCAGGACCATATTGAAAACTAGCATTGTTGCTAAACTATGTCATCCTGGATAAATGAAAGAAAAAGTGAGCAAGCTCACATACCCCACGCTTCCCCAAAACTCGACAATGCAACACGTAATGAATGGCACAGTGCATTTTAAATACACAGTATAATTCAAAAAAGGGGCATTACTTGCAAAAAATCATCACATCAAAACTTCTTGCATATAAGGACATTCAAATCTTTGTATGTTACAAATTTAACTGGGCTGAAGTTTCTAGATAAATAATGGAATCAAAATTTCTTGGTAATATACAAATCTATACATTATTCTGAAATACCTACAAAGTTTCAGGAAATTCAGTGCCGGAATTATGCTGAGAAACTGTTATTTAAATTCCTCAGTGATTTCGATTTGTTAATGAGTGCAAGTCCATGTCCAACACATGACAGTTTACACATTTAAATAATTGATGGAAACAAAATTATGATGTAGTCATATATGAATCTGTTTATATACTGTACTTCTGAAATTATTTAAGGCAAAGCACACCAATTTGAAGGGGGGGGGGGGGGGGGGAGAACTATCGAAGATGGTGTGTGTGTGAGTGTGTGTTTGTGTTAAACCATTAATATTTTGATCTCAAAATCAATAGGGGTCTTTTAAGGTCATAAAATATTTCACATAGAATTTCATTATAAAAAGCTGATTCCAGTGGAGTTTCTTATTACCTAGCTGGAAAGTTTCTTCAATAAAAGGCAAAACTCTTAAGGCAAAAATAATGGAATCGGAATTTCCTGGTAATATGCATATCTACACACTGTGTACTAAATATCTGCAAAGTTTGTCCAAATTCTGTGCAGCGGTTTAAGAGGAGTTGTGCTGACAAACTGTTCATCTCTATATTCAAGATATGGCCAAAAACCTAAGTTGAAAAGTGCCGAAATTCCCAGAAAAAATAATGGAATCAGAATTTCCTGGTAATTTGCACATCTACACACTGTGTACTAAATATCTGCAGAGATTGACCAAATTCTGTGCAGCGGTTTAAGAGGAGTTGTGCTGACAAACTGTTCATCTTTATATTGAAGATATGGCCAAAAATCTAAGTTGAAAAGTGCCAAAATTCCAAGAAAATATAAAGGAATCGGAATTTCCTGGTAATATGCACATCTATACATTGTGTGCTAAATATCTGCAAAGTCTGACCAAATTCTATGCAGCGGTTTAATAGGAGTTGTGCTGACAAACTGTTCACCTCTATATTCAAGATATGGCCAAAAACCTAAGTTGAAAAGTGCCGAAATTCCCAGAAAAATACGGAATCGGAATTTCCTGGTAATATGCACATCTACACACTGTGTACTAAATATCTGCAAAGTTTGACCAAATTCTGTGCAGCGGTTTAAGAGGAGTTGCGCTGACAAACTGTTCATCTCTATATTCAAGATATGGCCAAAAATCTAAGTTGAAAAGTGCTGAAATTCCCAGAAAAATACGGAATCGGAATTTCCTGGTAATATGCACATCTACACATTGTGTCCTAAATATCTGCAAAGTTTGACCAAATTCTGTGCATTGGTTTATGAGGAGTTGCGCTGACAAAAAAACAGGACTGACGGACTGACTGACTGACTGACTGACACACTGACTGACTGACTGACGGACGGGTCAAAAACATTATACCTCACGCAACTTGTTGCGTGGGGTATAATAAAGGCTTTATTATTATATTATTATTCAACATTATTATCCATGTAGTTCTACTAAGTCATCATTCCTTGCTTCAAATAATGGAGAATAGTAGATTGTACCAGGTATTCTCTTTTGAAGCAGATATAATTGCAATAGGGTTAGTATAGCACATATTGATCCAAAGAACATATATATCTTCCTTGATTTGATTTTGGATCAAAACTACATCCCTACTTACCAGTGGCACTATTTCTGTGACCGCCATATCTGTGGATGTAGTCTGCCCCATCGGAATGTGTATTATCAAACAAATAAATATCATCATCATTGTATGAGCCCAGTACCTCTGGAAAGATGAATATAAGGTACATTCTAATAATAGGTTCACATCGACAGATAAGTGAAATGCATATTCTATTTTCATTCTAGAGAAAATTGTCAATAAAACTCAACATTCTCCTTCTCAATAAACAATATAACCAGATGCATCAAAGTGAATCAGCGGCCCTAATGTCAATGAGATTCATCTTCAACCTGCCTAAAACCCTAGGAATCTCAGAAGTTTTGCTTAAGTTTGAGACGGTGAGGACTGAATGTGTAACTTAGAAAAAAAATCTGTGCTTCTTTATTTTTTTTTTAATCACCTACCTGTTCCATTGTAATTATACACTGCACATGTAATGTCAGCTTTGGACTTGCTGTCAATCTAAGAGAACAACATACAATTATTTCATTTTCTAACACATATCGGATGTATAATAAACAGTTATATAGATATTTTCAGATGGCTTCTGGACAGAAGTGAGCTCCATGTAATATACTGTCTTACCAAATGATGAGGACAAAACTTTTTGACAATTCCATCTTCAGTCTGAAAAAAACAAATGGCACGCTGACAACACTGCTCATTTAAATCATTCTGCACTTGTATTGAAAAATCAACAAATATGCTTCTACACTATAAAAGGAAGGCTGCTTGTTATGAATTCTCTTGGTATCTGTTGTTTTTTATCATTATTTTTGGAGATTTTCAAATATTCTGTGTATCATTTTGCCATCCCAACACTGAACAGATACTTCAACCAAACCTTAGTTGTAGCATGAGATGTTTGATTTAATAGTTACAGTGTGTCTTTATTGCTTATCATCTCCCTAGAGCTACAACCAAGGCCCTATATAAAAAGCTTGAGTCCTCTTTTTCGAAAGTCAGCTTGTGCCAGATTATGCTGAATTTGTATCAGTTTATTTTGGAGAGAAAATAAAATGTTGAAAGTTTACACGCAGATGCTAATTGGATGCTAAATTCCAGATGGATAAATAAATCATGTTTCTGCAAGACTGTCCATACACAGATTTTTATCAGGAAAGATCAATTCAAAAATCAGAATAGGTGAGCTAAAAATCATACAAATAGTTACAATCAAGGATTCATCTAATGGCACACTGTTTTAATACAGTCAATGACACATTTCATTAAATAAATAAGAAATACTCACATCTGCAATTTTTCTTTTGTCATAAATTCTAAAATCAGGAAAATACATTTTCATAAATTATATGTATGTTGTTTGTAAGCTTATTTGATTTTTATGTCTAATCTGTTGTTAGGAATACACTAAACACAGGTAATCAGAGATTACAGAGCTCACCTCAACAAATGTTGTCTTTAAGTAAGGCAAAGTCCCAAACTAATAATCTAGTAGTGTGCATCCCTAGATGTAACATTTATGCAATTTTGGTCCAATAGAGCTTGCAGTAACTTGGAAATGGACTTACCTAAAAACTTTGAACTAGTCACTCATCCAGAAAATGTAGGTCATATCCAGCATCTGAAGCAAGTTTGAGAGTGTTCACCCTGTGATGCACCATTCAGTTTGGTTCAGATAGTTATTATAGTTTACTTTAACCTGGTCACTCATCTGAAAGATGTCTGTCAGATACAGCATCCAATGCAAGCCTGGTAGTGTGCATCCTTAGATGTATCATCCATGCAAGTTTGGTCAACATAGGACTTTTGGTTACTTGGAAATAACACCTGCTCTAAAAACTTTACCCTGGTCACTCATCCGGAAAATGTAGGTCAGATCCAGCATCTGAAGCAAGTCCAGTAGTGTGCATCCTTAGATGTATCATCCATGCAAGTTTGGTCAACATAAGACTTACAGTTACTTGGAAATGAGACCTGCTCCAAAAACTTTAACCTGGTCACTCATCCGGAAAATGTAGGTCAGATCCAGCATCCGAAGCAAGTCAAGTAGTGTGCATCCTTAGATGTATCATCCATGCAAGTTTGTTCAACAAAGGACTTATAGTTACTTGGAAATGAGACCTGCTCCAAAAACTTTAACCTGGTCACTCATCCAGAAAATGTAGGTCAGATCCAGCATCCGAAGCAAGTCCAGTAGTGTGCATCCTTAGATGTATCATTAATGCAAGTTTGGTCAATATAGGGCTTATAGTTACTTGGAAATGAGACCTGCTCCAAAAACTTTAACCTGCTCCAAAAACATCAACCTGGTCTTTCTTCAGCTGAAATTGCAGCATCTGAAATCTTGACTGGTACAATGAAACATACTAGAAGCATCCTCCATGCATCTCTGATTAATATAGGGCACAGATGTACTTGAAAAGAAAACTGCACCAAAAACTTTAACCTGGGACGCTGATGCCGAGGGTATTACATAAGCTCCCCCAACTTCGTTGAGGTGAGCTAAAAATGGTACATGTAATTCAACACTTTTATAGGTTTTGAAAAAAAAACTTCCACACAATAAAATACATATTCTAAGGCTTATTTGCTTTGCTACTAGAACATCTGTAATTCATTTCTGAGATAATCCATGGTTTTGTTAAAGTGTCAGACACAAGACTTCACTATCAGCATGCATTAACATACATTATGTTCACTTTCATATAATAATATATTATATGCATATTATATGCACACTAAGTACATGTACCTAATGTATCTATCTCGGCCTCCAACACAAAATTCATTTGAGTTGACAGGATTTGAATGGATGCTATACAGGGGGACCCTACGATTTTCCCACTTTGTCTGACACAACCTAAAATAACAAACACTGTGTAAAACTTGTGATAAGACTGGTTAATAAAATATTTTTGAAAGTTTTTGATTAAGAAAAAAGATGTCCCCCAAAAAACTACAATTCTTACTTGTTAGGTTTATCATCACGCAAATCAACTGAAAATACTATAGCATCTTCACCACAGCTTAGAAACACATGGGGTGAGTCTAACTCCAAAGCCAGCTGGGAAAAAAGAGTACACAGTGACACAATTAATTTACAAATTGCTGCTATCTGGATGAAAAGACAAATCATTAATTTACGCTTTTACTTTCCTTTATACAGAAATAGTATCTTAGAAGTGAATGAGTAAAATTTTAATACTGTGCCATTCAAATTATTAAGGAAAATGAATGGGCAGTTTTACCTTGTGAGCTGCACCTTTATGCTGTGCTAACTTCTTGGTCCCTTTACATACACCTGTCAGTGATAACTCAGCCAGTCTTACTTGACCATCTCTCGCACAGCTGACTACATGACAATCACCGCTAAATGGCATAAACTTGGCCTACATTGCAAAACCCGACCAAGAATTACACAAAGATTATCAGTTTTGAAAATTAAAAACACAATCTGATAGAAAATTATTGCTATAGCACAACTCCCATCTCCTTGTATTCCAACAAAAAAGTGCATATGAAAATAAGCATCTAGGGCACTTTTTGTTTTACTTGAAAAATACTTCATACTGTATAATAAGTTAATTCTATAGTTCTCCACTGTGTATCCCTTTTCTTTTTTTACTGGGAAAAAGAAGTTTGAAGTGTCCAGCTGATTTCTTAAAAGATCAATAAATGTCACTTTTAATTAACAAATTCTTAACAGTTCTGACTGATAGAAATTGCTCAAGGGTGATTCCTACTTTGTAAAAAAAAAAAAAAAATTGACAATTTACAAAAAAAAATCAAACCATAAAAATTTACCTTTAATACTGTATACAGATTTTGATTTAAAAGGGTCAATTTAAACTGTAAGCTCTTAAGAAAGGCTACCTGAAACACATTGCCTCTATGACCACTGTCATACACAAGTGAAGGTCTCTTTTTTATCCAATTCCATAAAATCACATTCAGATCATCAGAACCACTAGCCAGCAAAGTACCTACAATGAAAATTAAATCATGATTTGTTATGTAATTTCTCTGTCTTTATTCATATTTCACAACTTAACAAAACAGGAAATGCCTCATCATTAACTCCTACATGTAAAAGTGACTAAAAATAACTTCTGGATCCACCATTTTGTTACTACTTAAAATATTTACATAGATTGAATGAATAGGCTGAATTGTTATTTTACACATCATATGCCTGTAATTTTTTGTACATCTGTACATATCCAAGTACTTGTGACAAATATTTGTCTGACTTCTAAACTACCAAAAAAAAAATGCAATGACTTTTGAATTTACACATCAAGCATTATTTGCCAAATGTGAGTATTACTGCAATGATGAGAAATTCAATGTCTGAAATAAAATAGCCCTGTAGAATGAGTGAAAGAGATTACCTATTCTGTTGAAGCTGAGAGCATTGACACATCCATCATGGTATTCCATCTTGTATTGAAGTTTGAATCTCTGCACCATTTGTAAGCTACCTTGCACTTTTTCCCGGAATATTGAGGGTGGAGTTTTGTTGGAGTACCCCATCTCTCGCTTGCTGAGGTCTTTCAATGCAAACCATGATTGTTTTGGCTTTTCCTTGTCTTCTTCTTTTTCTTCCTCAGAATCAGATTTCTGGTCATCTGATTTTGATTTCACAGATCCCTCATTATCCTCTATTTCATCATCTGAAAAGTCATCAGAATCAAGGTCACTTTCTGTTTCAATGTCAGCCATTTCACCTTGACCTTCAGTAGTATTCTCACCCTCATGCTGGATAATTTCATCATCTTCACTGTCTGAGGTGATACGTTGAAATCGGTATTTGCGTTTTTTTGTTGGGCGCTTTCTAAATGCGCCAATGTCCGAGTCATCATCAGAATCTTTGGTTTCCATATCAATATTGTTTATCTTTGATGATTCTGGTTCATTTGCACTATCACTTCCTACTGCTCCGTCAATAGGACGTTCACTTATATTATTCTCAGATGTAGTGGCAGAACTGTTTTTAACAGACTTGGCCTCTTCATGATCAATTTTATTGTTATTTTGTTTTTCCGTTTTTCTCTTTTCAGTTTTCACTTTTGAGTTACACTCTGAATTAGTCCTTGATACACATCCACTGTCTGTCACACACTCTGAGACTGGCTCGCTGAGATCTAGTTCAGACATCGAACAGTCTTTCAAACTTGGTGAGCGTTCCGGCCCAAGACCACTATCCTTGGCACTGTTTGACATGGGAGACTTCTCAAAGTCAATGCCGCTATCATCAAACTTGGGTATGCTGAGATTTAATTCACTCGAGTTATTGGCTGTGAGATCTGATCTGAAGCTTTCTGCATGAAGTGAGCCGTCACAGAGGCTTGTATCAAAGCCTGATTCATTTTGAGAAATCTTGTGGTTGGATATAAGACCTTCCTTGACTGCCTTGTTGTTGGAATGTGAAGCCTCTGGAATTTTCTCTCCTTCACAGTCTTCTACACTTTCCATTGCTTCAGCCATCTCTCAGAACAACTGGGCCCCCAGAATCTGTCTGTCTCAGATTATTATTGCAGTCACTGTCAACTCTACAAATTCAATAAATATATTTCAAATGTTTTACAGGATTAAAATCTTCAAGGAAATAGTTTGAAAAGGGAAAAATGAAATTGTCAGTAAAGTTCAAGGTAGAGGTGAGTTTGACATTGCAAAGAGGGAGAGGAATAATGCAATTAACAAATTTTGAGATGAATTGAAGAAGTATAACTGTGGGAGGTACTGATCGCAATTTATCATTTCTTCCTTTTTCCAAAACTTCAACCTCTCCTTTCAATCTTTCTTGCCAGGATTTTCCTTCCATTTAATGTTGCATCCTTAATCATCCTCCATGTCATGCTTATCAAATATGCAGCAAAGACACTCTTCTAGATAAAAATTTGGAACTAGAATGTCCTAACCATGTTAGTCAACTCTGCATGACTTACAACTTTAAACAGGGTAAAACTTTTTTTTTTTTACAGCTGATGTATAAAATGTTTCAAAAGGTCTAAATACATATCATATTACTGAACAGTATTTCATTCGAGGGCCGAGATCAACGAGGGTTAATGAAGAATCACTACACATACGCAGTTTGCTAACGTATTACAGAATGTAAATTACACTGTACTGTACGTGTAATTTCTAGCAATCCTTGTTCTAGTTTATTAAATATTATGCATAAAAAAATTCGCAAAGAAAACCTATCACTATATTTCTCTTATCTAATATTGGCATCAAAATTTACTACTCAGTGCCCATATTATGACGTATTAACAAATTTATGGCGTAAACAATGAAACCTGACCAGAAAAAAACAATCGCAATTTTAGAACAGCATCAACACTTATTTATCTACAAAATATAATCGAAGCGATACAGCAACAACAAAGGAAGCTGATACTACGAGTCAAAGAAGCTAAAAGAGTCTGTCATTACAACAAAACATATCTAAAATATCAGCTGTCAATTGTTTTTACCGTTTTCATCTTTTTTGTTTTCACTCTGCTTCTCTAGAACTCTGTAATCTCATTGGTTGAAATATTAATGAGAATAAATTTTACAAGAGATTCATATTTTTTCATATTTATTATTCCTTTATATTCAATGCATTAAATAACAAATAATTAACCTTGCATAAAAAAAAATCAGGAAAAAATTTCTGCTGGACAACTTCCGGTATGAACTTTGGTTGTGTTTTTATGGAGTTTTTATTTACAGCTGAATGTTATTGCGACATGTCACAAGGCATTCGAAATGGCGAGACTGTTTAACTCCTTATTTAGAGATCTAAGGGCATTATCACTCAATAATATTGAATTTTTTCAACATGGAACAAGCAGCACACATGCCAAATTCCATCAATCTTTCTGCATGTTGTATGAGCACCTTGACAGGTGAGATGTTACTGTGGTGAGATAATTGGCAGGAAATTGTGTACAATTCATGAGAGAATTCATTGTGGAAAATCTTTTGGTTGTATTGTCAGTACTTCCCTTTAAAATGATTGACTGCTTTTTGCTGTTTTAAATTAATTAAGTAATAGAAACTTGAAAGCTGTTTTATGTAAAAAAAATTCTACAAATTTTGCAGAGGCATACAGCCATCCATTGAACAAATAGTGCCACTTCTTCCAAAGTATGATTTGTCAGCAGACACACAAGCTAATGGATATCGCAGTCTTCTGAAGGTTGTCCAAAAATGTTGCATAAACCTTTTAAGACTGTCTCGGTATGTCAATGCAAATCGCAGTTCTTTATTTTTCCGAGGGAACTTCTACAGCAAGGAACTTGAGGCCTATGTGATATGCCTCGGCCAGTTAAGAGCCACTCTTTACTATGCCCAGAAACTTGTAGTTTACAGTCAGGAAGGGTCATTGTTTGCTGATGAAGACAATTTAAATGATCCTGTAGTAGAGCGCTTGATGGAGGAAGTAGAGAGCCTGGGTCAAAATTGTTTCTATGGACGATGTTTAGGTTTCCAGGTTTGTTATCAATAATTTATACCTTGATTCACTGTACTCAGCATCTTTTATATCAGACTATACTTTTTTAATTAAAATCATCTGCAATATTCAGTTCAATTTCAATTCACTTTATTGACAATTACCATGTCGACGTCGGCATACAGTCATGACATAAAACTAATTAACAAGAATAATACATACATATACAAAGTGACAAATGTGAGTTGAACAAAATAATGTAGAGTATATTCACATATTTCTAAGTATTCATTGCTGACTTTCTTTTCTGGTGTCAAAGCACTTTTTCAAAAAACAACATATCCTTCTAGCAGTTGTAATATTTGTAGGATTGACAATTTTTCTATAAGTAAGATATTAACAATCATCAGGTAAAATCATGCTAGAATTTATTTGATCAACACAATTAAATGCCATATATTTTCAGCTTCTAACCTGTATATTTTAGTTCTGTGAAAGCATGCATAAACCTTTAACAACAGTAGCTGTTGCTATGGCATCCTTCAGTGAGGGATATCTGGAGAAATCAAACTTCAAACAGCTGACCACTTCTGTGATTCACAGTGGGAAGTATTTTATGAATCCTGAACTCAGAGCAGAACAGGTGAGTTCATTTATTGACTAGGCTACCATTTTGACTGAATTTCTTGATTTATTGTAAACATTCTTAAAGACTAATACAATCAAAAGCCTATTGTAAAATATGAATATAATGGTGCAATCATTTATTGGTCTAGACTAATGAATGAATGCACAATTAAGATGAACAGATTTTCTGCTGTTTCTATAAATTAGTCTGAAACAGACAGTGGTGAATTTTAAGTTGTGCTCCTCTTTTTTCTGGCAGATTGTGAGCGTAACAAGAACAGCAAGTGTAGAATTCTGCAAGAATTTCTGGTCCATAACAGAGTCTGACATTATGCAGGTAAAATAATCATTAACTTGGCATTATTTCTGTACTGTCCTAAAAATATTTTTCTACCAACAGTGATTTTATTTTGCTTAGGCCCTGCCTTCTTTAGTTTGTCCAGCCATTAAGGTGAATGAGGTGATGTACCTGAAGCCAGAGTCTTTTGAATTACCAGCTGTTAACTCTGACAATCCAACAGACATGGTTACAATAACAGCTCCCTGTGCCCACACTGGGCCAGGACCAGTCAAAGTCAGACTGATGTCTTTTGAACCCAGGGAGGGGCAGGTACTGATTTTTTCTTTGATTTGTTTGCAAATATTGCTTTCACATATGCTCTTCAATTGTATTACATGTACATGTATAGTTCATTTCATGTGTAATACATGAGATGCTTATATTAAATGCTATCAATAAAGATGACGTTTTTCAAGTCATCCGTTTATACACTTTTGATATGTTTGTTTATATATACCTGTAGGTGCTTCAAGATGTAGTTTAAGCTTTACATGTAACCCTTCATTTTTCTGTTGACAGGTCTTGCGGCATGGTAATCAGAACCCTCGTCATCGCCTCCCAATGTCTAGCAGTCTGTTGATCCATTGTCATGGGGGAGGATTTGTAGCACAGTCGTCCAAATCACATGGAATCTACCTCAGACAGTGGGCCAAGGATCTCAATGTTCCTATACTGTCTATAGATTACTCCCTGGCTCCTGAACAACCATTTCCTCGAGCCTTAGAAGAGTGCTTCTTTGCCTATGCTTGGGCCATCAAAAATTGTACAAAACTTGGTAAATGACTGTTTTGTGTAAATTGGTTTTCAAAGCATAAAATACATGTCATGAAAAATGAATTTTTTATGTAATGGTAATTAAATGAAAGAATGCTTTGTCGAAATTTATGTTAGAGCTATCAGAATGTCTACAGGCAAAGTTTAATTGTTATTCATTACTTCTTTTGAAGAAAGGGAAAAAAATCAGTACACGTCTTTTTACAAATAGTTACATAAAAAAAGATGATTGTATACTCTGGAAACTTTTAAAGGATCATAAGAAAGAATAGAAGCTGAATTTGCAAACAATTTGATACATTTTGTAGGTAATAAATACATTTAGATTGTTGATTTGTGGTATGTGATGTGATGTACATAAATGTATTGGGCTTTTAATGCCTGATTTTAAATTTACAAAGACTTTTCATGATATGATGCATAAATTGCAGGCTGGACAGGAGAGACCTTGTGCTTGGCTGGGGACAGTGCGGGAGGGAACCTGATGATCTCAACTGCTCTGAGGGCAGCATCTTGTGGTATCCAGATTCCAGATGGGATAATGACTGCATATCCTGTGGTTTTGGTGAGGTACACACCCTCTCCTGCCCGCATCCTTGCCCTGATGGATCCTCTGTTACCTGTAGGAATCATGATGAGATGTCTGGCAGGTAGTTTTCTATTTCCATATTAAAAATAAAGCAAGGGTCATCAAAGAAAATCTCGAAGACTGCTAATTGCACTTAAACTAATGAAATGTTGACTTTTTTTGCTGATGCTGTTATATGTGATATTTATACATACAGTTGAACTTTGGTATCTTGAACACAGATATCTGGAATACCATGGATATGTCAAAGTAAATGGGAAGTCCCTACCACATATTTCTTAAGTATTTTACCCTCGATATCTTGAACCCTTGGATATCTGGAATTATATTCTCGGTCCCATTGAGTTCAAGATAACGAGGTTTGACTGTAGAATGTTTGTGATGTTACAAGCAAATTTTTTATCTATCTTTAAGCATATGCTGGGATAGCAGACAAGGTGGAGAATGCAATAGATGAACCTTTTGAGATCATTGAGGCAGATGAGGCACTCCATGAGGAGGACATCTTTAACTACAAAGACAAAACTGGTAACAAGGGGGACAACTTCTCCTCCATGACAAGTAGCTGTCATTCCATTGAATCTGTGGAGAATTTAGATGACCAGGACATTTCTGGACAAAATATCTCAAACAGATGTCACTCCATTGAATCTCTCCATGCCCTGGAGGAGCCAGATATATCTAGTCAGCAATCCTCTGTTCTGGAGGGAATCTGTGCAGATTCAGATGAAGACATTACAATTTTAAAGACAGTTAATCGAGCATCTGAGTCTAGTGTAGAAGAGGTAGAACACTTAACCACAGAAAACTCTGAGGAAATTATTCTAGAAAGTTCTGAAGAGGAGGATTATGATATTGTTAAACCAGAAGACATCTCAGAACCAACCAATGATGACACAGCAGTGAATGATTTTACCCTTCCTGCATCCAAATCTGATGGACATTTACAACAAAACCGACCAGGTCATAGCTCCTGTGTGATGGACTTAATGGCAGGGTCATTGACAAGATCAAATATGTCAGGAATGCAGCATTCAGTTTCACAGGACAGTAAAGAAAAGCTGGAATTGGACTTGTCAATGATAAACCATCAAAGTCACTCTCTTACTCACAGTCCTTCCTGTCCGGAGATCAGTGAATCTCTGCGATACGGATTCACTGGAAAGTTCACACCCCAGTACACCAAGGAAGTTCACAAGAGGTTCAGTCCTTTACAAATGTTCCGGAAACATCCAATTGTAAAGAATCCTTACATGTCACCATTCCTTGCTCCTGATGAAATGCTTAAGTGTCTACCTCCTATAAAAATGGTGGTAAGTAGGCCTGAATGTTTAACCTCATGTGAATATGTTTGTAAATAGACATGGATAGACCTCAAGATATGTACCTAGACCACTGAATTCCTATAAATGCTAAATGTGTATTCCAAACTATAAATGCAGCAATTGAAAAATATTGTATTTTGTGAAATGTCAAAGAAGAAGGAAATTTTTTACAGACCATAATTTCAGTGCAGCTGTGCTTGCAATAAAGATAAGGAAACTAGATCTGTTATTTACAATACCTGGAGTATGATATATGCAGGTGACCTATTGCTCTCTGTTTTTGTCTGCCATCATCATTCATCTGTGATGCATTGTGCTTCATGCATTAACATTTGAATATTTTCAGTGTCTTCTCTGAGGCTTTTAAACCAATGTTAACCAATTTTGGCATATAGCATCTATTGATCTTTTAAAATCTTCTTTATTCCTGGACATCAAGCAAACATGGCCCCAGGGTCAGGGGTTTTGGTGTTAGGGTGGACTATTGATCATATAGTGAAAATGCATTATTTTGTAAAAATTTTCTTTTCTCCTCCTGTAAATTTACCAGACAAACTAAGTGCATAGATATGGTGAGCAAGGTTACCTCTTCCAAAATTGTGAAAAACATGGCCCCCAGGTTAGGGATTCTGGTGTTAGGATAGGATTTTATTGATCATATAGTGAAAATGCATTAATTCTTTGAAAATCTTTCCTTCTGCTCCTAGGTATTTAGCAGACAAAGTAAATACATGGTTATGATGAGCAAAGGTGCCTCTTACAAAATTTTTAAATTCATGTCCCCTAGGTCAGGGATTCTGAATTAGGTTAGGGATATTGATCAGAGGAGGGATCTAGAGGTAGGTTGGGTTCTATTATGATCATGATATGAATATTTACTCTGCTTTAAGAGAAGTTATTTCCCTTTGTTATTCACTTTGATAATTAATCAATGTGAGTAAGTACATGTAATTGAAAGGTCAAATGAATAAGTGAAATAAAAGAAATGGCATTTTACAGTAATTGATAGGTAAATTAAATAAAAGAATTATACAAAACCTTTAATACGTCATGTTATGATATACAATTCAAAATATACTTCCATAGTTTTTGATAGTCAGGTAGAGTTGTAATAATAGATAAATGAAAATGAGACATAAATACCTTTTTGTATGCACACTAAATATTATTCAAAGACCAAGACAGGCCAGTGGTAAGGAGATAGTACTGAGTTTAGTATTTATTGCAGAGCAAATTGGGTGATATTGATAAAGAGTGAAGATAGCACTGGATAGAGTGTAGATAGCACTGGCATATACAAGCAAATTTCTGAGTTATTGCTGATTAACAGACTGACTATGGTATTTTGCTGATCCAGAATCATCCCTCTCTTGTTTTTTTAAGTTTCAGTTTATTTTGTGTAATTACATGTATTAAATTGATCTTACAGGGTTATATTATATTCAGGTGACTGTTAAGGCCCTTGGACCTCTTGTTATAGATTATATTCAATTTAAAATGTATGTATCTGTAAGCATTGATTCTCTAAATATGCATTTTTTACAAAGATGATACATGTACATATGAAAAAAAACAACAAATTTATGAATGACAGGCTTTATCTACATATTATTTTACCTTTGTGTTTTCTAAAGGCCTGCCACCTAGACCCACTGTTGGACGACTCGGTCATGTTTGCTCGAAGACTGCGTAGCCTTGGTAACCAGGTGGAGCTGTATCCAGTGGATGATCTTCCTCATGGTTTCCTCAACTTCTCCACTGCAAGCAAGGAGGCAAGACTGGCATCAGATGTTTGTGTCGATAAAATACGACAAATTCTGCAACTCTCCACATAATACAAAGAAGATTTGTTAGAACCATGAGCAATATAGAAAAGAGCAGGGAAACTGATTAAGGCTTTTTATTGGAGTATGGGAAGAGAGGTTAGATATGGCTAACACTCATTGCCCTGGAAGAAAATAGTCATAAATGTATTTATATTTACTAATTCTTACTGCAATTGTGTTTTTTTCATTTTCTGGAAAGAAGTGCATTGTTAAAATTAATACAATTAATTTTGTCTCTATTAATATTATTTTTTAATTTTTTTATAGCTAGTGAACATTAGCCATTCTACTTTTCCGCGATTTTATTGTCACAACCTGTCTGCTTTTCTGCAAGTATTTCATACTGCTTTTCTGCGATTGATATTCACTATATGTAATGTGTTGTCTCCTTTTTTGGATACCTCTTTTCCGTGATCATGATTTTTAAATGGTCATGGTCAGCGCTTATCATCAAACATTTGAGTACTATCTCACTGTGTGATAAAGATTGAGTGAAATTTGCATTTTGCACTGGTCGGTGCTACATTTTAGATGTTATGGAAATTGTTCATACAGAAACAAATATTATATATGGAGCTCGCACAGAAATGTGAAAGCAAGCATATTTTTTATGTGAATCTTTTAATATTTAGACCAGTGGTTGTTTTTAATCTTTGTTTTATCCAGTGCTAATGGTTTTATATCAATGTTCTTATCTAGTGCCCTACTTATACTGTAAACCAACTTTTATTCGCTTGCGAGAAATATCCATGAGTTTCGGGACCTGCTTTAACCTGCGAATATTAATCACCATGAACCATTTCTTTTGCTTTGCATTTGAAGAGAATTTTTCATCAGTTGCAAAAATTTATCATTGCGAATTGATTTCAGACTGATGAATTGGGAATAAAAGATGATGCGAATAATAGTTGGTTTACAGTAATCCTACTTGCATTTCCCAGTGGTAAGCATTGGGCAACAAGTTTTACCTGGCTAACTGAAGGGGTACGCGTTAAAATAAGTCATGAAAAAGCAAAAAATATAATCGCAGAAAAGCAGTAATACTTGACACATAAAAGCAGTATTTTTTTCACAGAAAAGCAGTGTTGAATTGCGGAAAAGTGAAACTGCGTTAACATTATGGGGCAATTATTGTTGTTTTTTTTTTTTCTTCACAAATGAGCTAAAGGCTTAACTTTTATAATTATTAAAAGATCTTTGGGAAAAATGGGATTAAATTTGTTGCCCTTTTAAAACATAATTATAAAGGATCTCTGGGAAGATCAGCATTATTTGAAACAAAGCAAAAACAGAACGTAGTTGTTAAAATCTTACCATACAGAACTAGTGGGCCAAATTTTTCTTGTTTTTTAATGTACATTCAAATATTAAATGAATCTGCTTTTCATCTAGAGTTGAGTCACACAGTCGGGATTTCATTTTTTTCACAGGGAATTTTAGTAGAGATTTTTATATGCTTTCAAAAGAACAGTATGACTTTGTTTTCAAAATTATTTATTCATGTCTTTATGCTTAAATCAATTATATAATGCACTGTATTGATTCAATTTTGTTCAAAACATGACTTGAGGACCAGGAAAGTTGTCTTTTATAAAAAGTTTAAACATACAAGTATAAGTAGAAAAGATAATTAAAAAACAACGTAAGTAAAGGTTGACAGATATGGAACCATCCTAATGTTGTAGATTCAAGTTTATTTAAATCACCAAACATGGGCTGAATTTAGAGCCCAGGGTTCATTGTCAAAGGCAGGAAACACACAACTTAATGAAAAGGACTTATGGAACTCTGTTTTACTTGTGATTATAAATTTTTGTGATATTGTTGATTTCAGAGATGGTGCTTGCTGATAGTATTGTATTGCATGTATAGTTATAATATTCGATAATATGGGTTCTAGCCATAGAAGTAATAGTCAGTTGTGATGTTTTTTGGCATTGTATTCAAACAATGGCGTAAATTATTTTACATTCAGAATTTTATCCAAAAAAATAGCAGATAAAATTTATTCATGTACCATAATTGTGATATTTTTGACATTGCACCCGTGCATGTCCAATATTTTTGTCCTTTGTGATACTAAAAATATATTTCCATTAAACCATGATAAGATAATACCTAAAATGTGTAATTAGTGCCCTTCTTATCCACATGTTAAGTGCATGATATAGAATACATTTGTGTACGGTAATTATTTTTGGAACACACCAAATATCTTAATACATGTACTGTATATACATGTATATTTCATTGTCAGAGGTAAAACAACATCAAAAGCACAAGAAATGTGTTCACATATTTAAAAAAAAATAACCATTAATGTTGTATTTCATATATGACGTATACTTGTACAATTATATAACATTTTTTTGCTTTGTAATTTTAAGAACCGATAGTATACAACTTTCTCTTAAGATCCATACTAAATACATTATCCTCCTCTGGTGCCAAGTGCAGGGTGTCAGAATCTTTTTTTGCCATTACACGTTTTTGTGCTAAGGCTTTGGAAAGATATTGAAAATGCATGTACCTGGTATTCTAGAAAAAAAAAATCTTCACCACAGGACATCTGTCAGACAAATTCGCTTCTGGATATTTTGCTTGATTAAATGGAATACACCCTGTACCAAAAGTTTAAATTCATTTTCTTGGCTTTAGACCATGGGGAGTGGCAGAATTGATCATGTACTGAAAATATGTAAAAATCTTTGCTAAAGTTTTTGGTCCACTCTGCTCTGCAGCTGACTGGAGTTTACTTAATCCCTTGGAACAGTAATATGTGGGTAGGGCTGAGTTTGAAAAGGCATGTAATCTTTAAAAAGTTTCCTCTTTACTCACAGATGTTGACAGACTAACTGTTACAAGATTGAGCTAAGCAATATTAGCCAGACTTCTCCTAATATAAAAAAAAAATCTACCCGGTATGTCCCTTGCATTCATGTTTGATGCCTTAGTATTGAATTTAGCTTAAAAATGTTACAGATCTTAATATACAGGGGTATTTTCACCCTTTCACACTTGTGAATAATTTTGCCCCATTTTAAATTCACCCAGATATAGTTGACATGTTTAAGAGATAATGTTGTCTTCCTTGAATTCACCCAATTTTAAATTTGCCCTCTTGGAGGAGGAGGGCGAAAGGGTCAAAAATAGAATTGGGGCAAAATTTTCCTTGTATACAGTATTTAACAAACTGTTAGTATGATCATACTAAGCAATGTATATTCCAAACTTGTGAAATTCATGGCCCTAGTTACAGGGTTCATGCCTTGGAGTGGAGCTAAGTTTGAAAATGAATTTCTTAACCTTTAAAAATATTCTTTACTCCTGGATATCTAGGAGATATTCAGCTTATTGCTCGAGTATGTGGAAAAAAAATTTAAAATTTATTTATTTATTTATTTATTTTTGTCTTGAACTGTGACATGTGAGCTTGAGATAAATGTGGCTTATAACTAGATAAAGTTGCGAAAAAACCTCAGGTGACTATCAAGGCCCATGAGCCTCTTTTTTTCTAGGCATGGGTCAATAGTCAGTTTTACAATTTTAAGAAAACAATTACTGTTTTTTATTATAGATAATATCTTTTTTTTAATATACATTGCATACATTTTGATTTTTAAGTTAAAAAAAAATTTACTTATCGTTTGTAAATTCTGTCTTTTAATGCATGATTATATAATTTTATAATTGAAAAGGTGCTTTTAATGGAGATATTTTTGAACTTCTTGTTAATCACATGATTTATATTTATGAGGTATGTTTTGCAATTTTTGCTCAAAAGTTATTTACTTCCAAATTTGAATTAATGAATATAAAAATATACATGCTATATATTGTAAGAATCAGATATGTCAGCCAGGAACGATATTCTTGCAGTATGTGAATGAATAATCAGGAATAATGAACCCATTTCAAATTAGTACTTACAAAGAGCTTCAGATTAATTTTCTGATGTGTCAGGACAACATACGTTGGTCAGGAGTGCATGTATTGTTTAAAGTGACAGTACGGCGCATCTCATCAAAAAACTGACTAGATAAAATTTTCCGACAAGATTTGGAATTTTTTTACTACTCATAAATGTATAAACTTTCAGAAAATTACAACTTTTACAATTAAATAATTTGGATTATTTCATTATAATTAATAGTTATTTATGGGACGTAAATATATACATCGCAACGTGTTCGGGGTTCCACATTCCATGCTATGCACGCATGCGTAGTTTTCATAAACAAAACAGCATGGTTAGAGAGGGAATCCCGGTAGGCCTGCTACATTGACAAAGTCGACCAAAAAGAAAAAGAAACTGAAAATAGAACTTGAAAAAGCAACTTTCATGACTAAAATTTAGTTTGGGGATTAATAAAATCGCTGGATAAGGAAGAAACGGGAACTCGGCGACACTCACGCAGGGCTCTCGAAGGTTCTATTTGACAGGTTTGTTGATACTTGTTATCATTTCTCATTTTCCCGTCGCTTTCAAAGAAAAAAAATAGTGTAAACTCAACATTAAAAATACATCTTTGACTTATAAACATTGTTGCCATTTGAAATGCTAATTTTTTTTAACTGTGCAGAAAAATATTTTGTTTGACATTTGCCGCGATAACGTATGATTAGTTGGTTTTCCCTTTCTCGGACCCCAATACACAAAACGTAAACATTTGTACTTTTAATTCTGTTAAATTCGCCTGAATGCAGACTAAAATCTTTACGATTATTATTTTAGATTATTTTATCAGAAAGTTATGATAATTTGTGTTTTTGAAAATTGCTTTCACCTAATATTCATTATAACTGTAAACTCTACAGTGTAGGCACGTGCCGTTTTAGAATTCACGTGGTACAAATAAACAGATCTAAGATTGCTCCAGTTCGTACGACCCTTGATTTTCCGGCAGATTCTAATTACGTTAATTTTGTTTGAGTAGAGAATATTTCTGTTTCTCAAACTGCTTACATCAACTTTATACCTTATTTCTTAATGACATATTGGGTAAATTTGGATGAAATAGCACACATTTTGCAGCCGTACTGTCGCTTTAATCAGTCTGGTCGAACTCCCGAACGGGGGTAAACGGAAATGGGAAATCCATACCCCCAAACGGGGGTACGAGCATGCGCAGATGCTTAAAAATGTGCGTATTTCACGCAAAAAGTAGGGGTTTACAAAAATCGCCGGTGCAAAGTAACGGATTATTTGGCAAATGTAAAACCACTCGGAAATGATAGATTAAAGGTGTTTTTAGAGTTTGTATTTTACAAAAATATAACTTTATTGTACAAATCGGGATTTATTCACTGGCAAAGTTGGCGATCTTTTGCTCCTTGACATGCAGGTATTTAAGATAAAACATTCGATAAACAGACATAAGCAACTAATACTAAATTGAAATTATATAAAAAATGTATTATTCTACATTATATCTTTTATTTTCATAATAAAATGCAAGAAAAAATGGTGCTA
Organism: Saccostrea echinata; assembly: GCF_033153115.1. Classification (NCBI taxonomy): domain Eukaryota; kingdom Metazoa; phylum Mollusca; class Bivalvia; order Ostreida; family Ostreidae; genus Saccostrea; species Saccostrea echinata. The sequence goes on along the minus strand of NW_026889779.1, from coordinate 9,165,067 downwards.
ATATCGAATTGTTTATGATCGTGGGTTTCAGTCCGCGTTTCCTCTGACTAGCAATCAACGGTCTTTATTATCAATAATCATGCCCAGGAAGTGGAACAAAAATACATATAAAAATAAAATTCAAATGAAATCTATCGTATTTATTGTCTTTTATATCTTATAAGAATTAAATAAAATGTTTGGCAACATGTTGTTGTAGCTTGTTTGTTTTTTTATATTAATAAATATGATTGTTTGAGAAAACACGATTGTATTTTATTTTATTTAAATCTAGGTTCTAAATGAATATTTTCCTCATTCTTAGAATATTTTTCCTTGTGTTTTAAATTCCACAATCTTAATTGAGACGTCCTACAAAATAATAAATAATTTCATGAAATGACGGAAAATATTTCGTTATTCCTACAGTATAAATTCAAACTATGGAAAACTTAAACTGTTAATTTTTTTCTGTTGAAATTTTACCAATTTCATAGCAGAAATAACATTATTATCGATCTTTTTCCTTCGATAAATGATATATAGGCAAGTTTGTTTATATTGGATACGGCAAGAGTTACTGTTCTTGCGCATTGCATGACGGGACGGAAAACCCTCGTTTGGGGGTATACCCCCGTTCGGGGGTTCGACTAGACTGTTAATGTAATACATTGTTACACAAATCACTACTTGTACACAATTCTTTTTGGATGTTCTTGAATCATATGTCTTTGTTGTTTACTGCATATTAACAATAAATTTTCATTGGACATATTTAAGACTGAATTTGTTAGTTTAATATGTTTTATGGTCCCACCTTTGAGGTGAGTGCAGCTTTATACCATAAAAAACAACTTTACATAGCATACACTTTAAACTTTGATCCGCCTATTCAAACTTCAAACCACACAAGACAAGTCTAGACTGTGATGTCACATGATGTCGTATGTAAGTTGCATTTCCGTAAGGGTGTCTACATAGGCCTTTTGCAATTTTTTAACGAATTAAGGCATTGTAGAGTAGATGCAATTATTTTTTTGTATCTTTTAAGCTCTCTGCAGATATCTTAATACACAATAACTGCGGGGCTGTTTATTTGCCATTATCGCATGTAATCCTGGTATAGTGAAGGAATTCTGGAAAAGTTGCACACAAAAAAAATTGCTTGATGAATATGCAGATTTTAATTCAAATCTCTCTATTCTTATATGTTAGTCAATATTGAGCTTGCTTTGCGAGTGGTGCTTTGCATGGCTCGCTGCACTCGCTTTAGCTCATTTTAGCTTGGAATTAAAGGTGTGGTGACCTATTTTAAAGATTTCAAATTTACAAAAATATGGCAAATTCCTGATTACATCAAAGTCATAGAACACTTCTCTCATGAATCGTACTCTGAATTTAAGGAACTATGATATAATAAAATTACTTTTAATTGCTAGTAGTAAGATATCCTGGACAAGAATCTTTAAACAACTGTACTGTTTTAATAATTGAGGTGAAAATAGTAGTAAAGTCAATTGACATTTATCTTGACTAATTATAAGAACATGTAAACTATTGACAGTATTAAACAGGAAAGAGAAAATGTAAGGCTGGACCTGGAATTGAACCCAGGACCCTTGCATCACTAGTCAGGTGCTCTACTAACTGAGCTATCCAGGTTGATATCCATGGCCCAAACCATTACATTACTCCTTTCTTAAATCATCATCACCCTTGAAGACAACCCAAGTTCTTATTTGCCTCTGGCAGGACTTAGTACTAAATTTCACCTCTTAGTCCAGGGATGTTCAATGGCACCAAATTATGTAACAGGAAAGGAGGAAATGTATGGCTGGGCTATGGATATCAGCCTGGATATAGCTCAGGTAGAGCACCTGACTAGTGATGCATGGGTCCAAGGTTCAATTCCAGGTCTAGCCTTATATTTTCTTCTTTCCTGTACACTGTGTTTGACATAGTTGTTGTGTGTTTAAATCAAGTGTATTCACCTGAATAATCCCACTGCCTTCTTATAAAAGAAACCACAGCCCTTATTTTCAATCTGGAATAATTGACTCAGAAGTTTATTATTAAATTATCAATTAAAAACTATTTTAAATCATTCTTTGTTTACAGGAAATAATACATTTAGGGAAGTGCTCCATTGCAAAATATCATTATGAATGTGAATTTTTGAATTTTAGGTTAATCACAAATTGTTCCTATCATATACATGTATATCTAAAAGGCAGACCTATTTTAAATTATACATTGTATACCTTGTAGAAATTTTGTCAGGACCCCTTCTCCAGTTCTCATTATCATGAACTTTTTTCAATAATTACCCATAATTTATTTTTATAATATAAAGATTTAGTTATAGTTTATTCAGCATGAATTATTCTTAGAAAATTATTAAAATTATGTATACTGTTCTTTTAGTCATTGGAACCCCTCGTTTGAAATATCGCGGGAAATGAATTTTACCTTTTAACTTTAACCCCAAGGTCACGAAAGGAACTGTCATGGCGGAGAAATGCAGCGAGTTTTTCTGCTAGTTATCACAATAACAACACCAGGTTTAGGTAAGTGTTTGTAGTGTAAAATATTTCACTGCTCGACAATAACGATACTTCTGGAGCGTATATTTTAACTTTTGGACACAAGTTTTACAATCTAATCCAGGTTTTAAATTTAGAATCAATAATAACAGTTGGCGACGGAATGTCTAGTGTTCTGATTGTATATATATCGTTTTCTGTTTCTGTCCTTTGTTTATAATAATAATAAAAACTTAAAAGACAGTTCTTTTAAAATCTTTAATATTTATGTTTTCAGTCGCCTTTATCGAAAAGCTAAACCTCCCGTGAATACCCTCAAAGTGGGGTGTGCGTGAGCCCGACCCAGACTTTCGGGCACCTGCCTGTGTACTTATCGTACAAAAATCTGGGTCGAAAGCTGTGGTGTTTTTGAAATTTTATATGTACAACATCAGATGAAGATTAAAAAAAAGAAACATATTATTTTATTAGAATTTTCATTCATGAGCATTAATGTGGCTGCACTATAAAAATTGCCCTGTCCATTTGGCATTTCTACTTAACTTATAGCCTATAAACTAAAACTAAAGATGCTAACATAAAATCTTAATCAGGGACTAAATACTAATTCTAATGCAATTGTTTTGTAAAATGAATTTTGACTGGCTAATGCAATGTTGTTTGAGGCAGTTAAACAAGCATTAACAAGAGTGAAAGCTTTGATTGTGATGTCATAATAGAGCGACGCAAAAATATACAACACTCTGTGACATATTTCATATAACAAAACTCAACAAAATAAGATGTAAACATCAAGCAAAAGGCGTAAATTGCATTAGAATGGGAATATCAATCTTCTAATATGGTATTTGCAAACGTTAATGCTTATTCAACGGTCGCAACATCCATTTTACCAGCTCCGCTTACGTGTCGCTGGTAAAACTCAGTTTGCGACTGTTAAATCAGCATTAACACAAATATCAAATTAGAAAATAGTTATTCCCAAAGTAACCGAGACTTGTATGCTAAATTTATAACGTCTTTGATGTATAAAGGTATAGTATAATCAGTGAAATAGAATTATATAATTGATAAACCTTGAGATAATAAGGGACATCCTTAAAATGATACTTTTCTTTTCTGTTTTAAATTGTAACCATTAAAATCAAGAAATGGAAAGGCATTTAAAATACCATAATAACTAAAGAGATATTTCTTGCGTTGAAAAAGGAAATCTCTCTACAATGCCTATAATTTCCCCATTTTTTCCCTGAAAATAACAAATTTTACATGCTTTCCAAAATCTAGGACAGATTCAAGTGTTATATATGCTGTAGATCTGTAGCTCACTGGTCTGAAAATTGGGATGGATTAGCAACTAGAGATTGTCCATTCCATTCATTTTCTCTCTCTATGCAGTTGAACCACGTTATCTCGAATTATGACATCTTGATTACTACGGATATGTCAGAGAGAAGTAAGATGGAAATTTTAATCACTTACCCTTTCTGTATTTTAACCCTGATATATCTAATCCTGGGATATCTCAAAGTTTTTACCTGGTCCCATCGAGTTTGAGTTAATGAGGTTTGACTGTACTTATTTCATGTTGAAGTTGTTTGTTTGGTATTAATACATATATGTAAATACTTTTCCCTGAAAATATGAATTTGAATGATGGAAGAGATTTGAAATTGATGTCCTAAGAGTAATATTCCACTGAAATGGAAACTTTTGGCATATTAAACATTGAACTGAAACTGTGTCCAGAGTTTTTAAATTCACCAGATTACTGTCTGAATACCAACTTGAACTTTTGAATAAGTGTAAAGCTTTTTAACATATCCAGATATAGAAGAGACACAAAAGGACTTCTGTCGTGTTTTCACTTTTCAGTTAAAAAAATCAATATGATATTGGATTTTCAGGATTGCTTGGATAGTTCACATATGTTACTTTTGCACTTTGAACACCTTGAATTTTTTTTTCTCATCCCTTGTTCACGGGACTTATGGTGACGTTTATATTAATCTAAATTTATCATCTCTTACACATCCCTTTTGACGATTAAGCAGCTGAAAGAAATTCTATTATGTGTTTCACGACTGATGATTCAAATAGGGTCTTGTACAGGAACTCAGGGATTGCTTGGAATAAAGCTGCTCTGCAGTACAATGATTGTCAAGTGTTTACTTTTCCCTTTAATACCCAGGTGTGGACTCGCACATAGAACTCAGCCATTGTATCTGATTTATAAATTTATTTTCACCCAGGTCAATTTAAATTAGAGAAGCCGGTAGACCCTCTTCATGTATGTTCTGGCACGTCCATGGTCTAATTTACTCCTCGCTGTTATTTTTGCCACATGGTCAGAAAGGAGAAATGGAAGAAAAAGGGTATTCAGTATTTAAATCACTCCTAATTTGGGATCACTTGGAAAATGTTACTAGAGTATGTGTGCAGCACAAACAGAGCTAAATTAATATTTTATCACTGGATTTGGGGGGAACTGTTTCAAATTCTAGCTGTGAAGGAGGTTTAAAATTGCTATTCAAGTCAAGTCTGCAGTAGGTAAGGTTTTTCTTCCTTTAAAATTGAGACACCTTGTGTAATTGATCGTTTTAGGATATTTAAATTCCTGCAACTTTTACATTGGACAATTGTTCAGTTAATTGGGATACATTTTTTTTTTTAACACCGTTAAAAACAGTACTTTGATAGTTTTGATATTAACACATTTATTTCGATGCCCTGATCATTGTGTCATTTAAGTACAGTTACTTATTTGGTAACATACATACCACCCAGCTCGTGATTATTCTACAGGGTTAATTCAGGGCAAGGATGCATCAGGTGTGCTCATGCACTATCATGTGAATTGCATCAGAAGCATTATTATGTGGCCATGGATATGTCATTCTGTGCTGGAACTATCCTTAAAACGTGTCAGACACTGTGAGAACTTGTAAAATATTTGAAATGCAGCTGCCAAGCCTTCAAACTTTGGAGGCTGTCAGATGTCCCTGCATGAAGAGAGAGCCTTATTGCAAACTTCTATTTTCAGAGTACATATTGTAATTTTGGTTAATACAAGTGATTGTCTGAGAGGAGAAGGAGGCTTGATATTATAAGGCTTGTAATTTTTATTAGACTTTATGTGATTCTTAAGATATTGTATATATCATCTATCAGATTATTTAGGTATACTGAAATAGTATTGGACTTCAGTCAGAATGATGAGGTAATTAACTGTCAGTAACTATATGAGTTTGATTAATATTTAATAATTACACTGTAACAAAGCATCTATTGAAAATAAGTACGGAATTGTAAATATGCTGAAGTGAAGCAAGGAAACTAATTGAAGAGAAAGGTAGGATTTCTTGCAGCACATTTTATAACATTACTATAGTTTTGATGAAGAGCAGGTTTTCATTAGTAAGGTAGTAAAGATGTCTTAGGTTGATAAGTCTCTGTGTTTTGGCATTGTTAGATAAAGGGGGGAGGGGCCACGCCAGCCTGGCTCCATACAAGTGGTTCTTCTACAGAGACCATTGTATGAGTGTCACTTCCTGTTTTATGGCGTAAGAAAAAACGTGCAGCAACCCACTCCAGATAATCACGGGAATGTAAAGTTAAAAATAATAAAATACTTCTCGTGGGGGTCTTATATAAAAGCTGTATAAATTAATCACGTACTGCTCCATTGTATATAATGTTCAACATCTTAATGAATAAATTTGTAAGATTAAAAGGTAACTTGGTTTTATCAATAGATATTGCAATGGAGGGTCCCATTATTTGTAACTGACACTGGGGGGCTGGTAGAGTCCCTGCATACAAGACTGACTCAACTTATATGGACTGTCAACTCCCACAGTATTGTAATCCCTGCAAGCACTCTAAAAACAGGGATGTTTAAAATTGCTAGGTTCTGAAATGATAAAAAGCTGAATCTATCTGTGAAACACACTGTGCATAAGTCATTATTTAACTGTTGTGTGCTTTATGAAGGAAAGTCTGGGTTAATCAGGTGGTTTAAGTCTAGGGAAAAAAATTCTCATCTTCTAAAAGGTAACCTGACTTTTTTTATTGCATGGATATATATGGTAAAAGGAATAATAGCAAAATATTTTCATTTGTTACTCAGAAATAAATGAATGTTTAATAAAGATTTATAAATTTCAGTACCGGTATTCTTTTATTGGACTCTCCTGAAAGGCCAGATCTTGCAGGTGTTTTGGTTTATACCTTAAAAAATGTGAAGAGAGGACTGTATTACATTCTTGGAATATGAATGGCATATTAACATCTGAAATGCTGTAATTTTGAAGTAATACAATACCTAAAAAAACCAGTATCCAAAAGAAAAATGAAAAGGGGAAAGATTTTTTTTTTCATTTTAAACTACTTGAGTTTTGTATTCCTTATATTACTTGGGGAACTTGATGTCTTGTGTACAAAAACACCACTTCACTTCTTGCAAAAATTGTCAGTACATTCAAACCATATTTATCTAATAATTTGCAAGTGTCTCCAACCCTAACTTGAAATTAGTCATGTTAGTCATAATCATTTAGGCTTTTGGGCTGATGCTATAGTTCTGAAATCTTGTGGTGATAAGGCATTTTATTAATTATTAGGTTTTAAGATATCTGATGAGTATTTAATTTGCCATGTTTTATTGTGTTTATTATATAAAATTTGAAATCTTGATTAATTAATGTAATTTGAAAAAGTTTCTTGTAATCAACTGAAAGAATATATGTATTGGATTGGAGGAATTTCTGTATTAAATAACAATATTAACAGGTATACAGTGAAACTTGCATAATACAGATGTTGTGTACTCTGAAATCTTGCCTAATCTGATCAGGGGCTGACAAATCCCATTGCCCGACCGCTGGGGCTAGTGAATTTTAGGAGAGGGCAGGTGAAATTTTATCAACCACTTGCCCGTGGGCAAGTGACTTTTAAAAAAATAAAATAAATATTTAAGTCATAGATTTAATTTTGGGCACAGGGGATTGCATGTTCTACTCAGTATTTTTCTTGCTATTTTTTTGAAATATATATAAACTAGATGCTGTCATGAGACAGTAATACCCGCACTAAGGTGTTTGCCTCTAAATGCACACTCCTTCATATTGGGCTTACCAAGGAAAAAGTCCAAATAATTCTATAATTTACACAGTACATGTATTCGTCAAATCGAGCATAAAATGCTCAGGTGACCATGTGACCCATGAACCTCTTATACGCATTTCATATACTTAATTCATTACCAGTCTGAAATATCAGAATTTAATTAATGTTGTAAATTAGGTTTTAATAAAAGGGGGGGGGGATATAAATTTTTGGCCCATAATTGGAACTTTTTAAATTAAATTTATCTTCTCAACAACAAATAATATTATTTTAGTACAAAGCGTTTTTGATGAATTTATCAAAATGTGCAAACTTTTTTTAGTATTTGATTAGGCAAAAACCTCCTTGAAAAGCCATACCCAATCAATTTATATGTGTCCCCCCCCCCCCCCCCCCCCCAAATACACACACACACAATTTGCCTGTTTTTGGAAATAGGCCTAGATGGCAAAGTTATGTTAAAACATCGTTTGTTATGATAATTTAAAATTTGTTCTTGTACTGTACATGTATGTGAACACCTTTTTGAAAATTTCTACATCACATTGGGCTTGCGTCACCCTACCAGTACTAGTACTAGTTTTACCATTATCATTTTTAGATTGCACATGCCATGTGACATGGTGCAGTGTTACATGTATATCAGTGGAAATTAATTCATTTTGTGTTTTAATTGGATTATATTTCATGAAGTTGACAGGACCTATGACAGTCGGTAAGTACAAGTTTAAGTATAGATTGGGGTAAAATAAACCAAAATGCAAATGGTTAGGTTAAAGTTTAAAAAGGATCAAAGATCATCGGCAATCTCCTATGCAGAGTTGTCGTTCGTTTCTCTCTCAGACACTGAATGTATGAGCCGATCGTAGAGAGTGGATCATCGATGCCACAATAGACGAATTTCACATTCTGAAGAGTTATCTCCCGTTGTCGACATTACATTCAGTTACAGGCATAGATCCGGGAATTTTTTTCCGGGGGGGAGGGGGGTCCACACCTCGGTCCAAAAAAATTCCAGCCCAGAATTTCATGAGGAGCAAAATAAAAAAAAACCAAACAAACAAACAAAATAAAAACAATGATGGTGGGGTCCATGTTTTTAAAGGGGGAGGGCATCCAAAGTCATTTTTTATTTGCTTCTGTAAATCAGTATATAGTCCTATTTAAATAACTCTGCAAATTCCAGGGGGGGGGGGGTCCAATCTCCCTAGCCGCTCCCTGTCCCTGAAATGACAAATGATCATGCGACTCCTAAATAGTAGAAAATTTTTCCATTTGACTAGACATAATTTTGTTTCTTGTGTTATTATGTTATGTACATCTAATGGTTTAAGGTTATGAACCCTTGAGGTCATCCCCACTCTCTTGTTCATAATATGACTACATCAAATTAAATAGAAGTGCATCAATGATAAGATTACTTGACATTTCATTCATGAATTTGGGTCAACCTAGAATTAGGAATGAAAATCATTCAAAGAGATGGACCATTAAACTATTTGTATGTATTCACATTTTTTTTTATGTCAAACCAAAGTATTAGACTAGTTTGCATACATGAACAAACTGGGGTCTGGGAAGGGGAAGGGGCAAGGGGAAGGAGTTATCTCTTTACGTCTTAATTAATTGTTGAAAATTCCTAAAATGAATGTTAACCTTAAATCCGACTTGTACGTCTTCATTATTTTTAAGTGGTGGTGTCTCCGTATGAGTGAAAAATTCCCAAGAGGGACATTTAACAACAAACAAACATTAATGACTTAAAAAACACAATATACATGTACACGTTTATTAGTCAATGGATATACTTCTGATCATATCTCTAGTTCTCCCTTGAATCAGAAATGATGATATAAATATTTTAAGAATGATTAAGAGTTGAAAAGGTTGTGCATTTTAAAATTCACTAAGCTCTGTGGTTGAATTAGCTATACCAGTTTAGCTTATTTTGCTACTCAAAGCACCTTGATTAACTATTTTTAATCATACTGTTTTCTGAAATGTGAAGTTTTTTCAACATGGATACAAGTCATACCTTTTCAGCTTCTGAAAACAATTAATGCATGAAAAAAAAACTGCTTTTCAAATACTGTAACTCTTTCCAAGTACTTGTGATCATCAGTTTTTAGCTCACTTGAGTTTTTCTGGTTTTCTGATCACATTTTGTTTGTCATTCATCTGTCCGCCTGTAAACTTTTCACATTTTTGTCTTCTTCACTAGAACCGCCGGGCCAATTTCAACCAACCCAGCCACAAAGCATCTTTGGGTAAAGGGGATTCAAGTTTGTTCAAGTGAAGGGTCACACCCTCTTTCAAGGGGGGATAATCAAGAATTAGTGAAAATTTGGTGGTATCATTTTAAAAAAGTCTTATCAAGAACCACTGACTGGGCCCAAAAAGTTGAAACTTTCTTTACAT
>NW_026889779.1:9142500-9150000 GCF_033153115.1 Saccostrea echinata | reverse complement strand
GTACTATAGCCTTCTAATGTATCCCTAATAAAAATTACTATAATACCTCCAGGGGGCAGGGGTGAGTACTATAGCCTTCTAATGTATCCATAATATACAGTTATGGAATAGGTAGGAGGGAAATAGCAAATTTATGGTTCCCCAAGGGAGGAAACTATTTCCTGAGGCAGCGAAGCTGATTTTGAGGGAAATAGTTTCCTGCTGAGGGGAACCATAAATTTGATATTTCCTGAGTACCCATTCCATAACTGTTTTATTATACCGAAACAATCAATGGAGATTTATTAAAATAGAGACTCAGACAATTTTTAGCTCACCTTAATGAAGTTGGGGGAGCTTATGTAATACCCTCGGTGTTGGTGTTGGCGTCGGCGTCCAAGGTTAAGGTTTTTGGAGCAGTTTTCTTTTCAAGTACTTCTATGGCCTATATTAGTCAGAGATGCATGGAGGATGCTTCTAGTGTGTTTCATTGTACCAGTCAAGGTTTCAGATGCTGCAATTTCAGCTAAAGAATGACCAGGTTAATGTTTTTGGAGCAGGTTAAAGTTTTTGGAGCAGGTTAAAGTTTTTGGAGCAGGTCTCATTTCCAATTAACTATAAGCCCTATATTGACCGAACTTGCATGGATGATACATCTAAGGATGCACACTACTGAACTTGCTTCGGATGCTGGATCTGACCTACATTTTCTGGATGAGTAACCAGGTTAAAGTTTTTGGAGCAGATGTCATTTCCAAGTATCTATAAACCCTATATTGACCAAACTTGCATGGATGATACATATAAGGATGTACACTGGTGGACTTGCTTCGGATGCTGGATCTGACCTACATTTTCTGGATGAGTAACCAGGTTAAAGTTTTTGGAGCAGATCTCATTTCCAAGTAACTATAAACCCTATATTGACTAAACTTGCAAGGATGATACATCTAAGGATGCACACTACTGAACTTGCTTCAGATGCTGGATCTGACCTACATTTTCCAGATGAGTGACTAGGTTAAAGTTTTTGGAGTTGATCTTATTTCCAAGTAACTATAAGCCCTATATTGACCAAACTTGCATGGTTGATACATCTAAGGATGCACACTACTGGGCTTGCTTCGGATGCTGGATCTGACCTATATTTTCCGGATGAGTGACTAGGTTAAAGTTTTTGGAGTAGATCTCATTTCCAAGTAACTATAAGCCCTATATTGACCAAACTTGCATGGATGATACATCTAAGGATGCACACTACTGAGCTTGCTTCAGATGCTGGATCTGACCTATATTTTCTGGATGAGTGACCAGGTTAAAGTTTTTGGAGTAGATCTCATTTCCAAGTAACTGTAAGCTCTATATTGACTAAACTTGCAAGGATGATACATCAAGGGACGAACAATCTCAAACTTGCCATGGATGCTGGATTTGACTTACATTTTCTGGATGAGTGATTAGTTTTAAGTTTTCAGATAAGTTGATTCCCAAGTAACTGCAAGCCCTATCAGACCAAAATTGCATAAATGTTGCATCTAGGGATGCACAGTCCTAGATTATTAGTTTAATGTGGGACTTTGCCTTACTTAAAGACAACATTCGTTGAGGTGAGCTCTGTAATCTCTGATTATACCTATGTTTAAAGCAATATAGAGGCATTTAAATAATCACAAATGCATGTGATTAAAAATATTGTAAGATAACTAATGCATCAATATCGAGGAAAATAAAATTATTTTAAAAAATATGAAATAATTTCACTGACACTTCAAAGGATTATCGTTGTCTTCATTTTTCTAGAATTCCACTATGATTTCGACATGGCATGTCGAAATGTTTTGACATCATAGTTACATTGCTAATAATATTACATCACAGACTCGAGAATACTTGAACGCTCCACGGCCTCCACCCACTGCTCATTTTAATTCTTAATAAACATTCATGAGAGAGTAGTCCCAAGGAGTAGCTCTGATTTTTCAGGGAGTAGTCCTCCGATGAGGGAAATAGTATCTTCTCAGGGAAATAGACAGTTTTATGGTATTAATTTTATATAGAGTAATAACAGTAGAGGTATAATAATAAAAATTACTGTAACACCTCCAGGGGGCAGGAGGGAGTACTACTGCCCTTATTAAGATTACTTTATCCTGGGCGGGGGCTTTAACTGTATCCACAACAATACCGGGGGCATGGTTAATTTCAAGCTTACTAATTCATGTGTTAGAATGTTTCAGTATCTAACTTCAACTGATCACACTCAGTAAGAAGTATATTAGGCCAAAAAAAATAATAGTCTTGTTTCCTGCTACTCGACCTACCCTATTTTTTTGCACCCGACCCTAAAGTTTTTTTTTAAGTTTTGGAAGAAAAAAAATTGAGAATTTCCGGAATTCCATCGTTCTGTCAACGTAATTGTTTTCCTTGTTAACACAAAACAAGCATTTCATGAAATTCTTGTTTTAAATATGGACTTTCATAAAATACCACTTGAGTTGTGCATAGAAAGACAATATTGACCTGTGACATGTTTGATTTTATCTTTTATTAGTTCAAATCCAAAAAATGTTGTCGGAAAAAAAATAAAAATATAAAATAAAATAATTTTCCTACCTACCTACCCTATTTTTTTCAGGCTGGTAGCAGGAAACAAGACTTTTTTTTTTTGGCCTTAGCGAGGTTAGCAAAAAATAAAAGGTAGCCAATAGTTGGGCACCAGTAAATAATGAAGGTAGATGGATGTATTGTGAACATTCCTGTCAGTAAATTATCTGTAATTTAATCAAGTATTTACTGACATGAGTTTTGATGTCCCAACTGACCATTAGAAAATAAAATTATATCTGTTACTGCTAACAGACATCAACTCCGGCTTTAGGACCAGGCATATCTGATTCCAAAACACACTATGTATTGTCAAGAGTAGATGGAAGTTTGATCAATCCTACAGCAGATTCTTGAATTTTAGGTTTGTATCTATTTGACTGTCTTGATGGTGATTTTGATGGACATATGCCCTTTTTTCTAGTGTTTTGCCCTGAATGGGGAGGATGGTATTCGTAAAGGTTGTGGGGCAGACAAGGAGAAGCACCTGCTAAACTGTCAAGGGAGGAGGAATGTGGTATGGAGACCAGATTCAGGAGGTCCAAACCTTGTGGTCAAGTGCTGTGCCTATAATCTCTGTAATGTAGACGTTGAAGACTTGACACTACCACCCAAAGGTATAACTTGTTCGGCATCTCTGTTATAATTTTTACAATCTAGTTATAATTTTTACAGTCCATGTGTGACATCAATCTTTTGTTTGAACGCTCCACTTTTGCTTGGATATGGAGAGTTGCAAACAATTCAGATTGAGAAAATGTTTTATATATATATATATACATGTATATACGAACAATTTTGAAAGGATTGATATAATGAGTTTTTCAAACTATCTAGTAATCTACTTAAAACGTACATTAATTTTGAATTTTGATGATTATGTTTGTAGTAGTGGCAGAGGAGACAACTTTTAACATGAACATGTTAATGGCTGTACTGGTTCCAATTGGAGTCTTGATTGTAGCCGTGGTAATCGTGGTCCTTGTATTCCGACACCTCCAGAAACGGCAACCCGGAAGTCAAGAGAGCCCGAGAGTGAGGGAGGAACTTCTGCCGCAGGAGTATGGGGGAATCAGGGTTACACAGGTTGGAGACAGTACTCTGCAGGTAAGGGAGATCACTCAATTAGAATTAACAGGTAAACTTTTAAAGTGAAGACAGCTTAAAAGGAAAGAAAATAAAAGTTGACAAATTTATAACATTTCATGGATTGAAGAATTTGATCAAAAGAGAGAAAAATGTCTTTGGAGAATATTGTAGATGAAAGGGCAAAATAAATGATTAAAGTGCATAAATAATACCTTTATCAACTCTTTACCTGTATATTTTATCATTCTTGTCACCAATGTAGCCATTTTACACATGAAAAAAGATGAAAATTCTTAACTTCCTGTGCAGACAAATTATCATTGATAGGTTTATTGAATGATACTGAGTTTTTATTTCTTAAAGAGTGTAAAGCTATGAAATGTAATAAAAACTATAAAATGTAATAAAAACATCTTATATAAGAATTACCTTTATAGGAACTGATTGACGAGTCTTGCACATCTGGGAGTGGATCTGGTCTTCCTTTTCTGGTCCAGGCAACTGTGGCAAGGAGTATTTCTCTCATAGAATGTATTGGTAAGACTAATAGTGTAGAAAGAAACTCCTTGTTGTCATAGATTATTTTGATGCAATGTTATAATGATATCTACTTCATACAAATTTGTCAACAACTCAAACAATTCAGAACATTTGATAGGTTTAAATACAGGTAATGTGGCTAAATTCTGGCAGTGGCATGTTTGTTTTTCCCCAGGGCAGCTTGTTAGTTTGATTGTGTTTATGTTGCATGTATCATGTATGTATCACCTCAAATAATGCAAAATGAACTGAAAACTAATAATTCATATAAATTGCTAGACAAAGCCAAAAAATTAAATATAAACCATTATTTTTATATATTGTAACATTTGAGAGAAGCCACCACCGAAAATTTAAAGTTTGGCAGTATTTGAAGCAGAGATTTCATATATGTATGATAACAGCTGTGTAAGATACACCTGATACATGTATATGGTTGATACAAAAAATATGTTGAATTTCAATATTTCAATTTTACAAATTTCTTGTATTGATGAATGCTTGTCATTACTGATATTTACCTGATTTTACACAGGTAAAGGACGCTATGGGTCAGTATGGCGAGGGAGATACCATGATGAGAATTTAGCTGTGAAGATCTTTTCATCCAGAGATGAAGCCAGCTGGTTACGAGAAACCGAGATATACAACACCTGTCTGCTCCGACACGAGGGAATTCTGGGATATTATGCCTCTGATATGACCAGTCGGAATTCTTGTACTCAGCTTTGGTTAATCATGCATTACCATGAAAATGGTTCACTTTACGACTACCTCCAATCCACAACTTTAGATTGGGAGGAAATGTTACGTCTTTGTCACTCCGCAGCTGCAGGTCTTGTGCACCTTCACACGGAGATTGTTGGAAACCAGGGTAAAGCTGCCATTGCTCACAGAGACATAAAATCAAAGAATATTTTGGTGAAGGGCAATGGTACTTGCTGTATTGGAGATTTAGGACTTGCTGTGACACATACTCAAGAGAACAATAAGATAGACTTGGGTCGTAATAATAAAGTAGGCACTAAGCGGTACATGGCCCCAGAGCTTCTTGATGAAACCTTGAATCCTGAGTACTTTGAGGCTTTCAAACAGGTGGATGTGTATGCATTTGGCCTTGTCATTTGGGAGGTGGCAAGGAGATGTGTTACAGAAGGTACGAAAAGCTATGAGGAATTGATACTTGTAGATTGCACTAACATGATTTCTATACTTATGAATTGAGTTACTGCTATCCTACAATTCTGTCACTGCTCTTGGGTAAACAAGCAAGCTACAAAGAACCCTATTTTTGCCACTGAAACAGAGGATATTTATAGTTTTACTTCTTTTTCTATACTTTTTTTTCTTTTTTCACAGGTATGGTTGATGACTATAAACCACCATTTTGGGATGTGGTACCCTCTGATCCTTCATTTGACGATATGAAGAAAGTTGTCGTCATTGATCAACAACGACCAGCAATTCCCAACAGATGGTCCTCAGACACTGTATGTTGTTTATTCTTAGTCATAATAAGATAATATTTTTAGATTATGACAATGCATTTTTAAATTTGAAACACCCTTAGTACAAAGGACTACTTTGAAGGGTCATTTTGTTGAAATTTATTGTTAAAAGATTAGTAAGTGGGTTGCATGGGTTATACTGAATCAGGGATCTGAATATGACATAAAAACAGCAAGCACATTTACATATGAAATAGAGACTTGTTTAATCTTGTTTTATTGCTTTGCTTCAGATTTTACTCCAGATGAGTAAATTGATTCAGGAATGTTGGATGTGTAACCCAAAAGCCAGACTCACTAGTCTTAGGATTAAAAAGACAATTAACCAACTGCTCAATCAGCCTCAGTGCAAAAAGATCAAGGACACAAACAAATGCTGAAGGTCACTGTCAAGTACTGAGCTCTGATTGGATGCCTGCCATAAGTGTGTCTGATTCAGTTCCTCTCATCTGAAATGATCATTGGGTTGCTGTAGACAGATAAACTAGAACCTGAATTGAACAGATCAAGTGTGAAAAATTTTATATTTTGTTTGCAGAAGAATCAGGTATAATTGTTATTGTTTATTGGGATATTTTAATTTTTAGGTGAATAATGAACTATAAAAGAATTCATCATTTTTAAGGGCAGTGCATTTAAATGTATATAGGGTGCAAGTTAAAGTTTTCAAAATTTATGTAAAAAGAAATAAAAGTTTTCAAAAGCATTTTAGCATAAATATCAGTATCAAATAATTGTAAGAAATGTGTTTTAGCCATGGTTGTTAATGGATAATACAATGTACACCTGTTATTCATGTCAGTAAGGAACACAGTGTACAGTTCTTTTGAGGTCTGGCAGGCCAGAGCGCTATTGAATATATTATACATTCCAGGGAAATCATGGTGGGAGTGTAGATTATAATTGTTAAAGTCAAATAGCTGCATGCTCTCTGCTTTGTATGATGCATGGTCCATATGAAGATTATTGGATGGGTAGTTTCATAAAGAAATAACTGTCTGAGAAAAATGTGTACCTGAGGTTTTCTTTTCATGTTTTATTATTATCTGAGTGTGAGATTGTATGTTCTTCAATTAAAGGACTTGTCGCATGATCTTTCAAAAATCGTAATTTTATGAAAAATATTATCTACAACCTTGTTTATTAAAATACTGAATACAATAAACGTTATTGTAAGCATATTTTAAGAGATATTGAGAGTTGAAATTCAAATATGGCAATATGCATATTTCAGTCGGATTTCGGCGAATTACTGCTCTGACGTCATAGGCGACAATTCAGTGATAGAGAGATGAGAATATGTAAACTATTTACGGAGTTATCAACGACAAATGCAGCTAAATTACGAAAAATGCTGAAAAAACTAATGCCTAGCGTGCTTTTTAATTACTATAGAAACATTAACTAGTTCTAAGGTATAAGACTTTTGAGATATTTTCGTTTTTTATTCGAAACATTCAGAATCCGACAGCTCCGACTACGACAATGTTTTGTGATCGGAAAATTATTTTTCAAGACTGCCATCCTTTACAAAACATAAGTAAATTAATGCTAAAAACGAAGAATAACAAAGTTATGCAATATTAAATTTGTAAATCAGTTAAGTTAATACATGTGATGAGATGACAAATCAAATTGTATTGTGATGGCGAGTTTCTTCATCTTCGTCGCGTCTCCTTCGATGTCGTCGCTGCTATTTTTACATTGTACAGATTTTTCAGATTTTTTCTTGCTGACATTTCTAAAATATAAGGTTGGATATTCAATTTCATATCGATAA